>NC_054578.1:1304399-1311399 GCF_017654505.1 Polyodon spathula
ATCAGCAGCACGTCAGGGAGCAAGCCGCTCCGCCCTCCCCAGGCGTGGGTACAGGCCCCGCCCCCCCATCCAGGGTGCACAACTGCACCCCCGAACCCGGGAGCCAATCCACACCCAGCTGTTGGGAGCCTCACAACAGCGCAGCAGCAGCAGTGTGAGAGAGTAACAGTGTGTGTGTGTTTGTTGTCAGTGTGGGTGTGTGTCAGTGTGTGTGTGTGTGTGTGTCAGTGTGTGGTGTGTGTGTGTGTGTCATGTAGTGTGTGACGTGTGTGTGTGTCTCTGTGTGTGTGTGTGTGTGTGTGTAGCAGTGACGTGTGTGTGTGTGTGTCTGTGTTCTCTTTAGCGGTGTGCTGTGTGTGTCTGTGTGTGTCTCTGTCATTGTGTGACGCAGTGTGTGTGTGTGTCTCTCTCTCTCATTAGCAGTGACGCTGTGTGTGTGTGTGTGTGTCTCTCTCATTAGCAGTGACGTGTGTGTGTGTCTCTGTGCCTCTCTCTCATTAGCAGTGTTGTGTGTGTGTGTCTCTCCCTGACACAGGTAGAGTCGTGTTTGCTGTGGGTGGTGTGCCCCCCGTACATAGGTAGTCCGTGCCCCCGTGGGGCTGTGTGTGGTGTTTGTCAGTGTGTGTGCAAAAAAGTGTGTGTCTGTGTGTGTGTGTCATTTGTGTGTGGTGTGTGTGTGTGTGTGGTTTGTGTGTGGTGTCATTGTGTGTGTGTTAATGTGTGGTTGTAAGTCTCGTCTCCATTTACGTCGCAGTAGTGGCTCCCCACCTCTCAGGGGGCGGGACCCAGCTGGCCCATGTCACACCTTCAGAGACCGGGACCGAGTGGTGTAATCGTCACTCGACACACAGCGGGAGACACGGTGAGAAGTAATCGCCACTGCGACACACACAGTGAGAGAGGAGGAGTAATCGCCACACTGCGACACACCCAGAGAAGCAAGGAATTTCTCTCACATGCGACACAACAGCCAGACACGAGAGAGAGAAACCCTCGTCACTGCGACGCAGTCCCACGCTTGCCTGCCTCCTCTCTCTCATTAGCAGTGACGCTGTGTGTCTCTCTCTCTCTCTCTCATTAGCGGTGACGCTGTGTGTGTCTCTCTCTCTCTCATTAGCGGTGACGCTGTGTGTGTCTCTGTGCCTCTCTCTCATTAGCGGTGACGCTGTGTGTGTCTCTCTCTCTCTCATTAGCAGTGACGCTGTGTGTGTCTCTCTCTCTCTCATTAGCAGTGACGCTGTGTGTGTCTCTGCCTCTCTCTCATTAGCGGTGACGCTGTGTGTGTCTCTCTCTCTCTCATTAGCAGTGACGCTGTGTGTGTCTCTGTGCCTCTCTCTCATTAGCAGTGACGCTGTGTGTGTCTCTCTCTCTCTCATTAGCGGTGACGCTGTGTGTGTGTGTCTCTCTCTCTCTCATTAGCGGTGACGCTGTGTGTGTCTCTCTCTCTCTCATTAGCGGTGACGCTGTGTGTGTGTCTGTCTCTCTCTCTCTCATTAGCGGTGACGCTGTGTGTGTCTCTGTGCCTCTCTCTCATTAGCGGTGACGCTGTGTGTGTCTCTCTCTCTCTCATTAGCGGTGACGCTGTGTGTGTCTCTCTCTCTCTCATTAGCGGTGACGCTGCTGTGTGTGTCTCTCTCTCTCATTAGCAGTGACGCTGTGTGTGTCTCTGTCTCTCTCTCTCATTAGCAGTGACGCTGTGTGTGTCTCTCTCTCTCTCATTAGCGGTGACGCTGTGTGTGTCTCTCTCTCTCTCATTAGCGGTGACGCTGTGTGTGTCTCTCTCTCTCTCATTAGCAGTGACGCTGTGTGTGTCTCTGTGCCTCTCTCTCATTAGCAGTGACGCTGTGTGTGTCTCTCTCTCTCTCTCTCATTAGCGGTGACGCTGTGTGTGTGTCTCTCTCTCTCATTAGCAGTGACGCTGTGTGTGTCTCTCTCTCTCATTAGCAGTGACGCTGTGTGTGTCTCTGTGCCTCTCTCTCATTAGCGGTGACGCTGTGTGTGTCTCTCTCTCTCTCTCATTAGCAGTGACGCTGTGTGTGTCTCTCTCTCTCTCATTAGCAGTGACGCTGTGTGTGTCTCTCTCTCTCTCATTGTGACGCTGTGTGTGTCTCTCTCTCTCATTAGCGGTGACGCTGTGTGTGTCTCTCTCTCTCTCATTAGCGGTGACGCTGTGTGTGTCTCTCTCTCTCTCATTAGCAGTGACGCTGTGTGTGTCTCTCTCTCTCTCATTAGCGGTGACGCTGTGTGTGTCTCTCTCTCTCTCTCATTAGCGGTGACGCTGTGTGTGTCTCTGTGCCTCTCTCTCATTAGCAGTGACGCTGTGTGTGTCTCTCTCTCTCTCATTAGCAGTGACGCTGTGTGTGTCTCTCTCTCTCTCATTAGCGGTGACGCTGTGTGTGTCTCTCTCTCTCTCATTAGCAGTGACGCTGTGTGTGTCTCTCTCTCTCTCATTAGCAGTGACGCTGTGTGTGTCTCTCTCTCTCTCATTAGCGGTGACGCTGTGTGTGTCTCTCTCTCTCTCATTAGCGGTGACGCTGTGTGTGTCTCTCTCTCTCTCATTAGCAGTGACGCTGTGTGTGTCTCTCTCTCTCTCTCATTAGCAGTGACGCTGTGTGTGTCTCTCTCTCTCTCTCATTAGCGGTGACGCTGTGTGTGTCTCTCTCTCTCTCATTAGCGGTGACGCTGTGTGTGTCTCTGTGCCTCTCTCTCATTAGCAGTGACGCTGTGTGTGTCTCTCTCTCTCTCATTAGCGGTGACGCTGTGTGTGTCTCTCTCTCTCTCTCATTAGCGGTGACGCTGTGTGTGTCTCTCTCTCTCTCATTAGCAGTGACGCTGTGTGTGTCTCTCTCTCTCTCTCATATTAGCAGTGACGCTGTGTGTGTCTCTCTCCTCTCTCTCATTAGCATGACGCTGTGTGTGTCTCTCCGTGCTCTCTCTTAGCAGGTACGCTGTGTGTCTCTCTCCATTAGCGTGTACTCTCCTCGACCCTCACCTCATTACAGTGACGCTGTGTGTGTCTCTCTCTCTCTCTCATTAGCAGTGACGCTGTGTGTGTGTGTGTCTCTCTCTCTCTCTCATTAGCTGTGACGCTGTGTGTGTCTCTCTCTCTCTCATTAGCAGTGACGCTGTGTGTGTCTCTGTCTCTCTCTCTCATTAGCAGTGACGCTGTGTGTGTCTCTCTCTCTCTCTCATTAGCAGTGACGCTGTGTGTGTCTCTCTCTCTCATTAGCAGTGACGCTGTGTGTGTCTCTCTCTCTCATTAGCATTAGTCTCTCTCTCTCTCATTAGCAGTGACGCTGTGTGTGTCTCTCTCTCTCTCATTAGCAGTGACGCTGTGTGTGTCTCTCTCTCTCTCATTAGCAGTGACGCTGTGTGTGTCTCTCTCTCTCTCTCATTAGCAGTGACGCTGTGTGTGTCTCTCTCTCTCTCATTAGCGGTGACGCTGTGTGTGTCTCTGCCTCTCTCTCATTAGCGGTGACGCTGTGTGTGTCTCTCTCTCTCTCTCATTAGCAGTGACGCTGTGTGTGTCTCTCTCTCTCTCATTAGCGGTGACGCTGTGTGTGTCTCTGTCTCTCTCTCTCATTAGCGGTGACGCTGTGTGTGTCTCTCTCTCTCTCATTAGCAGTGACGCTGTGTGTGTCTCTCTCTCTCTCATTAGCAGTGACGCTGTGTGTGTCTCTCTCTCTCTCTCATTAGCGGTGACGCTGTGTGTGTCTCTCTCTCTCTCTCTCATTAGCAGTGACGCTGTGTGTGTCTCTCTCTCTCTCATTAGCAGTGACGCTGTGTGTGTCTCTGTCTCTCTCTCATTAGCAGTGACGCTGTGTGTGTCTCTCTCTCTCTCATTAGCGGTGACGCTGTGTGTGTCTCTGTGCCTCTCTCTCATTAGCAGTGACGCTGTGTGTGTCTCTCTCTCTCTCATTGTCGTTGTCTCATCGTCCTCTCGACATTAGCAAGACGCTGTGAGAGTAGTCTCTCACTCTCACACACAGAGCACGCTGAGAGATGTGTGTCACTGCGACACACACAGAGAGACGGAGAGAGTAATCGCTCCCACTGCGCTCAACACAGAGACGAGAGAGTGTGTCTCTCGTCTCTGCAGCGACACCACAGTGATGTGTCTCTCTCTCTCTTTAGCGGTGACGCTGTGTGTGTCTCTCTCTCTCTCATTAGCAGTGACGCTGTGTGTGTCTCTCTCTCTCTCATTAGCAGTGACGCTGTGTGTGTCTCTGTCTCTCTCTCTCATTAGCAGTGACGCTGTGTGTGTCTCTCTCTCTCTCATTAGCAGTGACGCTGTGTGTGTCTCTCTCTCTCTCATTAGCAGTGACGCTGTGTGTGTCTCTCTGCCTCTCTCTCATTAGCAGTGACGCTGTGTGTGTCTCTCTCTCTCTCATTAGCAGTGACGCTGTGTGTGTCTCTCTCTCTCTCATTAGCAGTGACGCTGTGTGTGTCTCTCTCTCTCTCTCATTAGCAGTGACGCTGTGTGTGTGTCTCTCTCTCTCATTAGCGGTGACGCTGTGTGTGTCTCTCTCTCTCTCATTAGCAGTGACGCTGTGTGTGTCTCTGCCTCTCTCTCATTAGCAGTGACGCTGTGTGTGTCTCTCTCTCTCTCATTAGCAGTGACGCTGTGTGTGTCTCTGTCTCTCTCTCTCATTAGCAGTGACGCTGTGTGTGTCTCTCTCTCTCTCATTAGCAGTGACGCTGTGTGTGTCTCTCTCTCTCTCATTAGCAGTGACGCTGTGTGTGTCTCTCTCTCTCTCATTAGCGCTGACGCTGTGTGTGTCTCTCTCTCTCTCATTAGCGGTGACGCTGTGTGTGTCTCTCTCTCTCTCATTAGCAGTGACGCTGTGTGTGTCTCTCTCTCTCTCATTAGCGGTGACGCTGTGTGTGTGACGCTCTCTCTCTCATTGTGTCCTCTCTCAATCATTACGGTGACCGCTGTGTGTGTCTCTCCTCTCTCCTCCTCTCATTAGCAGTGACGCTGTGTGTGTTGTGTCCTCTCTCTCATTAGCAGGTCTGACATTGTGTGACGCTGTGTGTCTCTCTCTCTCATTAGCGTTGTGTCTGGTCTCTGTGCTCTCTCTATTAGCAGTGACGCTGTGTGTGGCTTGTGCCTCTCTCTCATTACGGTGAGACGAGCTGTGTGACGCTGTGCCTGTCTCTCTGAGTCTCTCACTGTGCCTCTCTCATTAGCGGACGCTGTTGTGTGTGTCTCTCTCTCTCTCTCTCTTTAGCGGTGACGCGGTGTCTCTCTCTCTCTCTCATTAGCAGTGACGCTGTGTGTGTCTCTCTCTCTCTCATTAGCGGTGACGCTGTGTGTGTCTCTCTGCCTCTCTCTCATTAGCAGTGACGCTGTGTGTGTCTCTCTCTCTCTCTCATGACGCTGTGTGTGTGTGTCTCTCTCTCTCATTAGCGGTGACGCTGTGTGTGTCTCTCTCTCTCTCATTAGCAGTGACGCTGTGTGTGTCTCTGTGCCTCTCTCTCATTAGCAGTGACGCTGTGTGTCTCTCTCTCTCTCATTAGCAGTGACGCTGTGTGTGTCTCTCTCTCTCTCTCATTAGCGGTGACGCTGTGTGTCTCTCTCTCTCTCTCTCATTAGCGGTGACGCTGTGTGTGTCTCTCTCTCTCTCATTAGCAGTGACGCTGTGTGTCTCTCTCTCTCTCTCATTAGCAGTGACGCTGTGTGTTCTCTCTCTCCCTCTCTCTCAGCGGCGATGCTCATGGCAGCGGGAGCGAGGGGGGGGGTCCCACAGCCCCCCGGGATGCCTCAGGTCCCGAGCGGAATGGAAGATGATATTCTGATGGACCTCATCTGAGAGAATGGGGTGGGGGGGGGAGTTTGGAAAGAGACACCTACTTACAGCCACAAAAAAAAAAATAAAGAAGGGGTTTCATTTTATAAATAAAGAGTTTAGAAATTTAAAACAATATTTTTTTGGTGTTTTATGTTTTTCCCTCACATTGGTATTTTGGTTTGAACACCGTTTGTTGTGTGTGTGTGTGTGTGTGTGTGTGTGTGTGTGTGTATTTTTAAGATTCACAGTCAGAATTTAGAAAATCACACACACACACACACACACACACACACACACACACACACAGACACACACACAGAGACAGAGATAAATCTGTAGACTGTCCTGTGTCAGTCTGTCTGTGTGTGTCTATCTGCACACACACTGACAGGTTTGACTGACTGTGGACACACACACAACAGCACACACACACACACACACACACTGACGCACACACACAGACACAGACACACACACGCACACTGAGAGACAGACAGACACACACACACAGCGGAATATAAACGAGTCAGATAGGACGGGAGATGTTACACTCTGCTGCCACCTAGTGGATGGAAGCAATGCCTCGTAACGCGTGTCTCCTGCACCAGGGGGCAGCAGACTGTCGCAGGATGATAGTGACGGGGCGAGGCTGCTGTATTCAGGTCTGGATATTTCTTACTGCTGTATACTGTCCATCCACTAGGGGGCAGGATCATCATTATAATGGTTCTCTCTCCTCTATTCTCGCCTCTCTTAAGCCCATCTTTGTCGTTAGCAGCTTATTGGTCCCAGAATCTCATCAAGCAGCTTCTTGAAGGATCCCAGGGTGTCAGCTTCAACAACATTACTGGGGAGTTGGTTCCAGACCCTCACGATTTTCTGTGTAAAAAAGTGCCTCCTATTTACTGTTCTGAATGTGCCTCCTTCCTCTCCCCTCTGTCCTCCCTCTTTCCTGTTCTGAATGCTCCTTTTGTCTAATAGCCTGAAAGTTGTTGTCTCTTCTCCATTTGTGACCCCCCTGGTCCTTGTTTCTCCCTCTCTCCCCTCTCTCCTCCCTGTCTCTCTCTCCTCCTTCCCCTCTCTCCCTCTCCTCCTCCTCTCTCCTCTCTCTCTAACATGGTATCATTACCACTTGACCTACTTTTCTCTCTTCCCTCCAATGATTCATCCCTTCTTTCCTCTGGGATCAATTTGTCTTTCCAATCCCC
>NC_054578.1:1311899-1316899 GCF_017654505.1 Polyodon spathula
TGACGCTGTGTGTGTGTCTCTCTCTCTCTTTATCTGTGACGCTGTGTGTGTCTCTCTCTCTGTCATTAGCAGTGACGCTGTGTGTGTCTCTCTCTCTCTCATTAGCTGTGACGCTGTGTGTGTCTCTGTCTCTCTTTAGCGGTGACGCTGTGTGTGTCTCTGTGCCTCTCTCCTTATCAGTGACGCTGTGTGTGTCTCTCTCTCTCTCATTAGCAGTGACGCTGTTTGTGTGTCTTCTCTCTCTCTCATTAGCCGTGACCTGTGTGTTGTCTCTCGCCATCTCTCATTACGGTGACGCTGTGGTGTCTCTGTGCTCTCTCCTCATACTGACACCTCTGTGTGTCCTCTCGCGCCCTCCTCCTCATTATCGTGACCGCTGTGTGTGTCCCTCTCTCTCCTCGCATTAGCGTACCGCTGGTGTGTCCTCTCTCCCTCTCCTCAGTTAGACCTTCCAAACTGCCGCTGTGTGTGTCTCTCCTCTCCCACACCCCCCCCAACCCCAACCACCCACCCAAGAGGCCA
This sequence comes from Polyodon spathula, assembly GCF_017654505.1. Taxonomy (NCBI): domain Eukaryota; kingdom Metazoa; phylum Chordata; class Actinopteri; order Acipenseriformes; family Polyodontidae; genus Polyodon; species Polyodon spathula. The sequence continues at coordinate 1,312,422 of NC_054578.1, forward strand.
AAAAAAAAAAAAAAAAAAAAAAAAAAGAAAACAACACTCTCATTACATGCGCTGTTCGTAGTTCTCTGTGCCTCTCTCTCATTTACGGTGACGCTGGTGATGTCTCTCTCTCTCCATTAGGGTGGCGCGTGTGTGTGGTACATATCAGGACTGCACTCTATCATAAACCATAACTGGCGATTAACAGTCGTGACCTTAAAACTGTAGGGGAGTGTGGAATCCTTGGGTGACTCATTGGCGTGTGTTCGATACTCGCTCTAGATATGCTCTCAGTCTTCATTAATCGTGACCTGGTGTGTCCTGTGCCTCTCCTCTCATCAGGCTAGTGAGCCGGCTCAGGTGTGAGGGGTTCTCTCTCCTCTCATTAGCGGTTACGCTGTGTGTATCTCTGTGCTCTCTCTCATTAGCGTGATGCGTGTGTGTTTCTCAGGTAGTCTTCTCTCACGACTCGATTAGTCATTGACGCTGTGTGTGTGTCTCTCTCTCTCTCATTAGCAGTGACGCTGTGTGTGTCTTTCTCTCTCTCATTAGCGGTGACGCTGTCTGTGTCTCTCTCTCTCATTAGCAGTGACGCTTTGTGTGTCTCTCTCTCTCTCATTAGCACTGACGCTGTGTGTGTCTCTCTCTCTCACATTAGCGGTGACGCTGTGTGTGTCTCTCTCTCTCATTAGCCGTGACGCTGTGTGTGTCTCTCTCTCTATCTCTCATTAGCGGTGACGCTGTGTGCGTCTCTCTCTCTCTCATTAGCAGTGACACTGTGTTCTCTCTTCCTGCCCTCTCTCTCAACAGCGGCGAGGCTTCATTCGTGGGCAGCGGGAGCGAGGGGTGGGGTCCCACAGCCCCCCGGGATGCTCAGTCCCGAGCGAATGGTCAAGCTGATATTCTTATGGACCATCTTGAGAAGGGTGGGGGGGTTGTTGGAAAGAGACACCTACTTACAGCCCACAAAAAAAAAATAAAGAAGGGTTTCATTTTATAACAATATTTTTTGTGTTGTGATGTGTTTTTGTTTTTCTCCCTCACATTGGTATTTTGGTTTGAACACCGTTTGTTGTGTTGTGTGTGTGTGTGTGTGTGTGTGTGTGTATTTTTAAGATTCACAGTCAGAATTTCGAAAATCAACACACACACACACACACACACACTGCCAGAGAGAGAGACAGACAGACACAATAGACACACACACACACACACTGACAGACACAAACACACACAGACAAACGCACACTGACAGACACACAGACTGACAGACACACACACAGACACAGACACACACTGACACGCACACTGAGAGACAGACAGACACACACACACAGCGGAATATAAACGAGTCAGGTAGGACGGGAGATGTTACACTCTGCTGCCACCTAGTGGATGGAAGCAATGCCTCGTAACGCGTGTCTCCTGCACCAGGGGGCAGCAGACTGTCGCAGGTTGATAGTGACGGGGCGAGGCTGCTGTATTCAGGTCTGGATATTTCTTACTGCTGTATACTGTCCATCCACTAGGGGGCAGGATCATCATTATAATGGTTCTCTCTCCTCTATTCTCGCCTCTCTTAAGCCTCTGTTTGGTTGTTAGTAGCTTATTGGTCCCAGAATCTCATCAAGCAGCTTCTTGAAGGATCCCAGGGTGTCGGCTTCAACAACATTACTGGGGAGTTGGTTCCAGACCCTCACGATTTTCTGTGTAAAAAAGTGCCTCCTATTTACTGTTCTGAATGCCCCCTTGTCTAATCTCCATTTGTGACCCCCCTGGTCCTTGTTTCTTATGTCTCCCCTCTGTCCTCCCTGTCTCTCTTCTCCTTCCTCTCCCCTCTGTCCTCCCTCTCCTGCGTCCTCCCTCTCTCCTCTCCTCTCTCTCTCTCTCTAACATGGTATCATTACCACTTGACCTACTTTTCTCTCTTCCCTCCAATGATTCATCCCTTCTTTCCTCTGGGATCAATTTGTGGGATCTTTCCAATCCAATCCCCTCCTCCCTCCATCCCATCAGAGAGAGAGAGAGAGAGGAGAGAGAGGGAGCGAGACGGACTGCACCTGTGGTGTGACTGGAAACCTAATCAGCCTACAAAGACCAAATTAGTTTGCTTCTGGTGAGAAAGACAGAGCGGGAGGGCTATAGAGGAAAGGGGTCGCGCCCAGAGCGGGAGAGAGGGGGATTGACAGGAGAAGGGGTAGCAGACTGAGACGCGGGGGAGGGCCAAGTGTACTTGTTTACTGTTTCTTTACGTTGCTTCATTGTCGTGGAAACGTATTTCGACTATTAACAGATTTAAAACAGCTGGGGGGGGGGAGTGTAACTGTTTACTGTTCTTTACGTTGCTTCATTGTCGTGGGAGAGAGATCACGCACTGAGAGAGACTTTGAGAGAGATACGCACTGAGAGAGACATTGAGAGAGATACGCACTGAGAGAGACATTGAGAGAGATGCACACAGAGAGATACACTGAGAGAGACACGCACTGAGAGAGACATTGAGAGAGATACGCACTGAGAGAGACATTGAGAGAGATACGCACTGAGAGAGACATTGAGAGAGATACGCACTGAGAGAGACATTGAGAGAGATACGCACTGAGAGAGACATTGAGAGAGATACGCACTGAGAGAGACACTGAGAGAGATACGCACTGAGAGAGACACTGAGAGAGATACGCACTGAGAGAGACATTGAGAGAGATACGCACTGAGAGAGATACACACAGAGAGATACACAGAGAGACACGCACTGAGAGAGACATTGAGAGAGATACGCACTGAGAGAGACACACACAGAGAGATACACTGAGAGAGATACGCACTGAGAGAGATACACACAGAGAGAGACATTGAGAGAGACACACACTGAGAGAGATACACTGAGAGAGAGACAGACACACATTGAGAGAGACACAGTGTGTGACTTCTGTGTGTGACACTCACAGAGAGCTACATTACTCTCTCTGTGGTGTGCGAGTGACACTCTACTCTCTGTAGAGACACACTGAGAGATACAGTGTCACAGATAGATGAGAGAGAGACACACACACTGAGAGAGACACATGATCGAGAGACACACACTGAGAGAGCACTGACTGAGGAGAGACACACCACACTGAGAAGTGTCACTAGTAGGACATATTAGGGAGACCCACACAGAGGCAGTGTCACTGATAGTGACATTGAGGAGATCACACCAGCACACACACACACACACACAGTGTCACTGATAATGAGAGAGGAGAGACACACACACACACACAGTGTCACTGATAATGAGAGAGGAGACACACACACACACAGTGTCACTGATAATGAGAGAGGAGACACACACACACACACACACACAGTGTCACTGATAATGAGAGAGGAGACACACACACACAGTGTCACTGATAACGAGAGAGGAGACACACACACACACACACACAGTGTCACTGATAATGAGAGAGGAGACACACACACACACACACAGTGTCACTGATAACGAGAGAGGAGAGAGGAGACACACACACACACACAGTGTCACTGATAAGAGAGAGGAGACACACACACACACACACACACACACACAGTGTCACTGATAACTAGAGATAGGACGCCACTCACACACGACACACACACACACACACACAGTCACACAGTGAGACCAGAGAGGAGACACACACACACACACACACAGTGTCACTGATAACGAGAGAGGAGACACACACACACACACACACACACACACACAGTGTCACTGATAATGAGAGAGAGAGGAGACACACACACACACACACACACACACACACAATGAGAACGAGAGACCACACACACACACACACACACCACACCACACACCGTGCACTGCGATAACACACACACACACACACACCACACACGAGAGACACACACACACACACACAGTGTCACTGATAACGAGAGAGAGACAACTGACAACACACACACACACACACAGTGTCACTGATAACGAGAGAGGAGACACACACACACACAACGTGCTCACTGATAACGAATGCAGCATCGTGATAACGAGAGACACACACACACACACAGTGTCACTGATAACTAGAGAGAGTAGACGCACACAACCACACCACACAGTGTCACTGATAACCAGATCACTGCTAAGAGACAGGAGCACACACACACAGTGTCACTGATAACGAGAGAGGAGACACACACACACACACAGTGTCACTGATAACGAGAGAGGAGACACACACACACACACAGAGTCACTGATAACGAGAGAGGAGACACACACACACACACACACAGTGTCACTGATAACGAGAGAGGAGACGCACACACACACACACACACACAGTGTCACTGATAACGAGAGAGGAGACACACACACACACACACAGTGTCACAACTGTTCACTGACCGATAGAGGAGACGCACACACACCACACACAGTGTCTCTGATAACGAAGTTGGTGGGACGCACACACTTACGAGAGGAGGGAGACACACACACACACACA
>NC_054578.1:1324399-1326899 GCF_017654505.1 Polyodon spathula
GCACTGCGGTCGCAGCGCGGGGCTGAATCGAGGCACAGCGATGGAGAGAGAATTGTTATTTGTTCTTCCCCAGAATTAAAAGGTATCCATCCATTTATCTATCTATCTATCTATATACACACACTATCTATCTATCTATCTATCTATCTATCCATCTATCTATCTATAGTATCTATCTATCTATCTTCTCATCTAGTATCTATCTATCTATCTATCTATCTATATTATCTATCTATTATAGCTATAGAGAGATAGATACATATTATAGAGATAAGATAAGTTAGATCATATATTAGCGATAGATAGATAGAAATATCATCTATCGAGATAGATAGATAGATAGATATCATATATAGAGTTATATAGATAGATAGTGATATCATATATCGAATATATAGACAGATATCTATAATAGAGGTAGATAGATCTATAGATATGCTCTCCTCTATCTATCTATCTATTAATTTATAATCTCTCTCTCTCTATCTCTCTCTATCTCTCTCTCTCTCTCTATCTATATATCTATATATATATATTATATATATATATTATATATTAGTCTCTATTATTATTTAATATAAATATATAATAATAATAATAATAATAATAAGCAATTTCTGAGCAAGATAGACATTGATCTACTAACCACACACTCACACCAGTGTCACACAGTCACACACATATACACCACACACAAACATATAATGTGACCACATTGTGTTTTTGTTCCTGGGTAGTAAGTGTTATTTCCTAATTGCTTATGCCTCAAAAAGTATAGAAAATGGCTATTATTCCCCACAAACTTTGCTTTTGTGACCAGGACAGTGATATTTTCAAAATATCACTATTTCCAATGAGAAAACGGGCAAATGTGCGTCTCTTCGTTTACATAAAGTCATTATACTGTATTTACAGTATAATCGTAAATCTCGAAAAACTACTCGCTTCTAAATCTTTTGTAGTCATCTTTGTATTACTTTAGTATAAATACATGTTAATTTGGATTCATATGTTGTTTTTTTTCTGACTTTATGTGAACGAAGAGACACACATTTGCCCGTTTTCTCATTGGAAATAGTGATATTTTGAAATATCACTGCCCTGGTCACAAAAGCAAAGTCTGTGGGGAATAAAAGCCATTTTCTATACTTTTGAGGCATAAGCAATTAGAAAATAACACTTACTACCCAGGAACAAAAAATAAATAAAATTCTGTGAATCAATGTTCCACATTAGATAGCTATATTTAGTATTATAAATAAACTTGAACACTTTCAAGAGAGAGCATCCTAACTGCTTTGTCCCTAAAGTGTGTGTACCCAATAAATTGGGACGGACAATAATATTATTAAATTCACCAATCAATCAATCAATCAATCAATCAATCATCAGCAATCAATATACATATAATAACAAAAGTCACTTTTATAAAGCGATTCAAACGCCGTGGGACAGCTGGGAGAGAAATCCACACCATAGCTGTTGGCCACCCCCCACTCCCACCCGGGTCTCGGATTACAGCCGAGGATCCCTCCGAGAATCTTCGGCACCCTTCGGCAGTCCTCGGGAAAGCCTGGCCTGGCTCGGTCTGTGGATTTTATTTAACAGTGAAGAAAACGCAAAATTCAAAACCAGGACAACTTGCTTTGTACAGCTGTGGAACTTTACAAAAACTTTACAAAAAAAACTTTACAAAACTTTACAAAAAGATTTACAAAACTTTACAAAAAACTTTACGCGCCTTTACAAAACACTTTACAAAACTTTACAAAAGCGCCAGCTTGAAAAACGCAAGCGAGAGAGAAGAGAGAGGAGAGAGGAGAGAGAATTATCAGCCAGAGCAGTCAATGAATTAATTTAGAAATATATTAATATATATGTATTTATATATTGATTTTTATTTTTCACTTGACTCAATTTTTGGCACTTGAGAACACTCTATATATACAAATCAATACATAGATTACAAACACATATATGTAATCTTTTTTTAAAAAAACATTCACCTTAGTTTTTTCTAAGCTCCCCAGTTTATTGATATAAATCAGCATCTCTATACATATTCATCCCTCTGTAGATGTTTATATAGATCAATAGGGAATTAACTCTCAATACAAACACGATCACTTCAATTGATCAGAAAGGAAACACGAATCGATCCCGCCTCACGCCGAACCCACTAGAGTGGCAGTCTCACTGGCCAGGCGTCAGTAGATCGATATCTATCACTTATTGATCGGTGATTGGCTTCGAAACCAGTTCACGAAAGGGGGACCGAGGCAAAACAATTCTCCAAATTCCTTCGGGAAACGTCCTGGTCGATCAGCCAGCGTACAGATCCACCCTGTCCAATCAAATTATTATTATTATTATCAGTATTATTATTATTATTAGTATTATTATCATTATTATTTCATTTTGTTTGGGGAAGGTTCCGGCTCGACCCGAATTCGATTTCATTTCGTTGTCTGATTTGATCTGATTTGATTTGATATTTTTT
>NC_054578.1:1329399-1339273 GCF_017654505.1 Polyodon spathula
CTCCTCTTCCTGTTCCTGTACTGCCTCTGCTCGTGGGTGGGGCTGCCGGGAGTGGGCGGGGCCACACCCTGCCCCGCCCCCTGTTCCTGCTCCAATCAGGCGAGCCGAGTGATTTGCACAAGGAGAGACTTGCAGGAAGTTCCAGAAAGCATTTCTGTGAATACAAGATATCTGAATCTACAAGAGAACACGATACAGGTGAGAGAGGAGAGAGAATCCATCCCTCCATCCATCCAGAATCTACAAGAGAACACAATAGAGGAGAGAGAGGAGAGAGAATCCATCCCTCCATCATCCATCCCTCCATCATCCCTCCATCCATCCAGAATCTACAAGAGAACACGATACAGGAAAGAGAGGAGAGAGAATCCATCCCTCCATCATCCATCCCTCCATCATCCCTCCATCCATCCAGAATCTACAAGAGAACACGAGGACAGGAGAGGAGAGAGAGGAGCCATCCCTCCATCATCCATCCCTCCATCATCCCTCCATCCATCCAGAAACACAATAGAGGACTACAAGAGAACACGATACAGGAGAGAGAGGAGAGAGAATCCATCCCTCCATCATCCATCCCTCCATCATCCCTCCATCCATCTAGAATCTACAAGAGAACACGATACAGGAGAGAGAGGAGAGAGAATCCATCCCTCCATCATCCATCCAGAATCTACAAGAGAACACAATACAGGAGAGAGAGGAGAGAGAATCCATCCCTCCATCATCCATCCCTCCATCATCCCTCCATCCATCTAGAATCTACAAGAGAACACGATACAGGAAAGAGAGGAGAGAGAATCCATCCCTCCATCATCCATCCCTCCATCATCCCTCCATCCATCCAGAATCTACAAGAGAACACGATACAGGAGAGAGAATCCATCCCTCCATCATCCATCCCTCCATCATCCATCCATCCAGAATCTACAAGAGAACACGATACAGGAGAGAGAGGAGAGAGAATCCATCCCTCCATCATCCATCCCTCCATCATCCCTCCATCCATCCAGAATCTACAAGAGAACACGATACAGGAGAGAGAATCCATCCCTCCATCATCCATCCAGAATCTACAAGAGAACACGATACAGGAGAGAGAGGAGAGAGAATCCATCCCTCCATCATCCATCCCTCAATCATCCCTCCATCCATCCAGAATCTACAAGAGAACACGATACAGGAAGAGAGGAGCCATCCCTCCATCATCCATCCCTCCATCATCCCTCCATCCATCCAGAATCTACAAGAGAACACGATACAGGAGAGAGAGGAGAGAGAATCCATCCCTCCATCCATCCAGAATCTACAAGAGAACACAATACAGGACAGAGAGAGGAGAGAGAATCCATCCCTCCATCATCCATCCCTCCATCATCCCTCCATCCATCCAGAATCTACAAGAGAACACGATACAGGAGAGAGAGGAGAGAGAATCCATCCCTCCATCATCCATCCCTCCATCATCCCTCCATCCATCCAGAATCTACAAGAGAACACGATACAGGAGAGAGAGGAGAGAGAATCCATCCCTCCATCATCCATCCCTCCATCATCCCTCCATCCATCCAGAATCTACAAGAGAACACGATACAGAGAGGAGAGAGAATCCATCCCTCCATCATCCATCCCTCCATCATCCCTCCATCCATCCAGAACCTACAAGAGAACACGATACAGGAGAGAGAATCCATCCCTCCATCATCCATCCAGAATCTACAAGAGAACACGATACAGGAGAGAGAGGAGAGAGAATCCATCCCTCCATCCACCCATCCCTCCCTCCATCCATCCATCCATCACACAGGGAGAGAGAGGGTCACTGTGTGTGTGTGTGTGTGTGTCAGTGTGTGTGTGTGTCAGTGTGTGTGTATATATCTATCTGTATAATGAGTCTAGTTTAAAATAATCAGTTTACATAGAAATATAATCACCTAATTCAGTACGTTTGTCTATATCTCCCCCCCCCCCCCCCCCCCCCCACCCCCCCCCCCCCCCCCCCCTCAGTACGTTTGTCTATATCTCCCCCCCCCCCCCCCCCCCAGGTGATCCGGACCGACACGTTCAAGCAGCTGCGTCACCTGGAGATCCTGCAGCTCTCCAAGAACATGATCCGCAAGATCGAGGTGGGAGCTTTCAACGGCCTGCCCAACCTCAACACCCTGGAGCTCTTTGATAACCGCCTCACCCTGGTGCCCACCCAGGCCTTCGAGTACCTGTCCAAACTGAGAGAGCTCTGGCTGAGGAACAACCCCATTGAGTCCATCCCTTCCTACGCCTTCAACCGGGTCCCCTCCCTGCGCCGGCTCGACCTGGGGGAGCTCAAGAGGCTGGAGTACATCTCCGAGGCTGCCTTCGAGGGGCTGGTCAACCTTCGTTACCTGAACCTGGGCATGTGCGCCCTCAAGGACATCCCCAACCTCACCCCCTTGGTCCGGCTGGAGGAGCTGGAGCTGTCGGGCAACCGGCTGGAGATCGTGCGCCCGGGGTCCTTCCAGGGGCTGGTGGCGCTCAGGAAGCTGTGGCTGATGCACGCCCAGGTCTCGGCCATCGAGAGGAATGCCTTCGATGACCTCAAGAGCCTGGAGGAGCTCAACCTGTCCCACAACGGCCTCCGCTCGCTGCCCCACGACCTCTTCACCCCCCTGCACCGGCTGGAGAGGGTGCACCTCAACCACAACCCCTGGGCGTGCAACTGCGACGTGCTGTGGCTGAGCTGGTGGCTGAAGGAGACGGTGCCCAGCAACACCACCTGCTGCGCCCGCTGCCACGCCCCGCCCGCGCTCAAGGGCCGCTACATCGGCGAGCTGGACCAGTCCCACTTCACCTGCTACGCCCCGGTGATCGTGGAGCCCCCAACAGACCTCAACGTGACCGAAGGGATGGCCGCGGAGCTCAAGTGCCGGAGTGGGACCTCCATGACTTCTGTCAACTGGCTGACCCCCAACGGGACCCTCATGACTCACGGCTCCTACCGGGTGCGGATCTCGGTCCTCCACGACGGGACCCTGAACTTCACCAACGTCACGGTGCAGGACACGGGCCAGTACACCTGCATGGTGACCAACTCGGCGGGCAACACAACAGCCACGGCCGTCCTGAACGTCTCGGCGCCCGACGCCAGCAACAGCTACACCTACTTCACCACGGTCACCGTGGAGACAGTGGAGTCAGTGCAGGAGGAGGCAGCCGTCAGGCAGGAGGTCAACGAGTCCGCGGTCGCGTTCACGCCCCGGGCGGGGTGGGGGGGAGGGGGGAGCGTTCCCGCCACGACCTCCTCCCCGCGGCCGCGCCCCACCACGGGGCGGGCGTCCTTCGCCCTGCCCGTCACGGAGGCGGTGGAGAACCTCTCCGGGCTGGATGATGTGATGAAGACCACAAAAATCATCATTGGCTGTTTTGTGGCCATCACCTTCATGGCCGCCGTGATGCTGGTGGTGTTTTACAAGCTTCGCAAGCAGCACCAGTTTCACAAGCACCACGGCCCTGCCCGCGCCGTGGAGATCGTCAACGTGGAGGACGAGCACCTCTCCTCGGGGGGGGCCGGGGGCCACGGGCCTGTCGGGGGCCTCTCCGGGGGGACTCTCTCTGGCGGGGTCCGCCTCCCGTCCTCCCTGCCCGCGACACGCGCGACGATAAACGCCTCGATGACCACCTCAATATTGTTGTTGGACAAAACCCCACCCAACGAAGACAACCTCGTTTCTTGCCGTGGGGGGCGCTTCTGTCGGCGGGAATCTGCTTTCCTGGGGGGGGAGGGGGAGGTTTGGGGGGGTTCGGGGGACCCCCTCCCCCAGCTTCCTCGGCGTTTCGGGGGTCACAGGTGTCGCATAAGGTCAAGGCGGGGTTCGCTGGTGACGTCCTCTTCAGTTTCACGAGCCCCCTGCTGTTTTAAGGGAGGCTCCAAGGAGAACGTGCAGGAAACTCAGATCAGAGAGAGAGAGAGTGGAGAGAGAGGAGAGAGAGCTCTGGAGAGATCAAGGAGAGAGAGAGGAGATCCTAGAAGAGAGAAGAGAGGAGAGGAGAGGACTTCTAAGAGGAGAGATATAGAGTGGAGAGAGGAGAGAGGAGAGAGCGGAGAGGAGAGAGAGAGAGAGAGGAGAGAGAGGGAGAGAGGAGGAGAGAGAGAGAGAGAGAGAGAGAGAGAGAGAGAGAGAGAGCGAGAGAGGAGAGAGAGAGGGAGAGAGAGAGAGAGAGAGAGAGAGGAGAGAGAGAGAGGAGAGGAGAGAGAGAGGAGAGAGAGAGAGAGAGAGAGAGGGGAGAGAGGGGAGAGGAGAGAGAGGGAGAGAGGGAGGGGGGGAGGAGGAGAGGGAGAGAGAGAGAGAGAGGAGAGAGGGGAGAGGAGAGAGAGAGAGGAGGAGAGAGAGGAGAGAGAGAGAGAAAGAGAGAGGAGAGATAGGAGAGGAGAGGGTAGATAGTGGAGAGGGGAGGAGGAGAGAGAGAGGAGAGGAGAGAGAGGAGAGAGAGGAGAGAGGAGAGAGAGGAGAGATGGGAGGAGAGGGGAGAGAGAGGAGAGGAGAGAGAGGAGAGGAGGAGGAGAGAGAGAGGAGGAGAGGGAGAGAGAGAGGAGGAGAGGGGAGGAGAGAGAGAGGGGAAGAGAGAGAGAAGAGAGGAGAGAGAGAGAGGCGAGAGAGAGAGGAGAGAGAGAGAGGAGAGAGTGGGGAGAGGAGGAGAGGAGAGAGGGGAGGAGAGAGAGGGGAGAGATGATGAATGAATACACACCAGACTGCAGGCCCCCAGCCTTGACTTGAACAGAAGAGAAACACTCGTTTAATTCAAAGACAAATAAAACGGGAGACTCCGATCAGAACGCAATCCCAGAATGCTTTGTTTGTACAGAGAAAATGAACTCGCTCACTACAAAGAGACAACAGACTTTGGATTTGAATTTTCCAGAGAAAAAATACAGAAAGAGATCTCTCCTGTGGGGGGGGTGGGGGGGGGGCAATAATCCCAGATTTCGGAATAAAGAGAATTAATATTTCCAGGAATATCGAGAACTGGAGGAGAGAAACTGACTCTCAGAGAATTTCTGAGTCCCTGAAAATGTGAATCATAATCTGAATGGATATAAATCAATATAAAATATATCAATCTATCTTTCTGTGGAGAGAGAGGAGAGAGAGAGGAGAGAGAGAGAGAGGAGAGGAGAGGAGGAGAGGGGGAGAGGAGAGAGAGGAGAGAGAGAGGAGAGAGAGGAGGAGAGTAGAGAGAGAGGAGAGAGAGAGGAGGAGAGAGGAGAGGAGAGGACAGAGAGAGAGAGAGAGGGAGAGGAGAGAGGAGAGAGAGGAGAGGAGAGAGAGGATGTTCGAGGTAGTCCTCCCAGTTGCTAGAGAGAGAGGTAGAGCTCGGAGAGAGGAGATACGGGGGATAGGAAGCGGCGAGTAGAGGAGAGAGGAGAGAGGAGAGAGGAGAGGACAGAGATAGAGAGAGAGGAGAGAGAGGAGAGAGGAGAGAGAGGAGAGGAGAGGACAGTTGAGAGAGAGAGAGAGAGATAGATATTTTGTGAATTTCTTTCAAGGAATCAGTGTCGATCGAACCTTTAAAAAAAAAAAATTTCCGTCTGTTTGATGAAAACGAAGAAAAATCTCTTTCAGGAAAACTCGCCTCGCATCTCAGCCCAAATCCACGAGAAAAACACAAACACAGAAAAAAACTTTTTTTTGGGGGTGGGGGGGGTGGGAAAGAGGCTGTTTTTTTTTTTTTTTTTTTTTCAAAAAGAAGGAAGGAGGGTACCTTACGCGTAGACTTTTTTTGCGTCTCTGTGGAACTGGAGAGACGGACAAAACTCATGTTTAGCACAATTTAAGATAAAACAAAAACTAATTCTAATGGAGAATTTAAACGCGGGCGGGACGCCTTGACGGACAGTTTTCAGCTTTTGAGTTAAAAAAAAAATAAATTTACAATTTGAAATTTTAATTTGGAATTTTTTTTTTCATTTTTTTTTTTAAATATTTTTTTGATTGTTCTTAGCGTTGGTGTTTGAAATAATGTTTCAGTTTGGTTCTAGTTCGAGTTGTTTTGTTTGGGCTTTATCTTGAAATTAACTGCTTCATAACGTTTTAGAAACACTGAAAGAATCAGAAAACAATTCAACGACTAGAAGTCTCTCTCAGTGTCTTCAGCGTGAATTCAGTGACTCGCGACTAGAAGTCTCTCTCAGTGTCTTCAGTGTGAATTCAGTGACTCACGACTAGAAGTCTCTCTCAGTGTCTTCAGTGTGAATTCAGTGACTCACGACTAGAAGTCTCTCTCAGTGTCTTCAGTGTGAATTCAACGTGACTCACGACTAGAAGTCTCTCTCAGTGTCTTCAGTGTGAATTCAGTGAACTCGCGACTAGAAGTCTCTCTCAGTGTCTTCAGTGTGAATTCAATGGCAAACGTTTCCACTAGAAGTCTCTCTCAGTGTCTTCAGTGTGAATTCAGTGACTCGCGACTAGAAGTCTCTCTCAGTGTCTTCAGTGTGAATTCAGTGACTCACGACTAGAAGTCTCTCTCAGTGTCTTCAGTGTGAATTCAGTGACTCGCGACTAGAAGTCTCTCTCAGTGTCTTCAGTGTGAATTCAGTGACTCACGACTAGAAGTCTCTCTCAGTGTCTTCAGCGTGAATTCAGTGACTCGCGACTAGAAGTCTCTCTCAGTGTCTTCAGTGTGAATTCAGTGACTCGCGACTAGAAGTCTCTCTCAGTGTCTTCAAAACTTAAGTCATTCACTGACGGCTGATCTTCGACTAGAAGTCTCCTCAGTGCGAGAATCCACTACGTGACTTCGCGCTGACTTCTCCAGATAGAGTCACAGAGTCTCTCGCTCTTGGTGACTTCCAGAGAATCCAGTGTGAATTCAGGTGACTCGCGAGAGTCGGCTAGAAGTCAACTTAGTCTCTGACGCTGTCCTTCAGACGAGTGTGAACCCTTGTCAGTGAGCCTAGATCCTTCGCGACTAAGTCTCTCTCAGTGTCTTCAGTGTGAATTCAATGACTCATGTTTAGACTAGAAGTCTCTCTCAGTGTCTTCAGCGTGAATTCAGTGACTCGCGACTAGAAGTCTCTCTCAGTGTCTTCAGTGTGAATTCAGTGACTCACGACTAGAAGTCTCTCTCAGTGTCTTCAGCGTGAATTCAGTGACTCGCGACTGGAATCTCTTTCAGTAACTCTTTCAGTGTCTCTGAACCCCGCGCTGTCTGTGTGTCACTTGTTCAATAACTTTCTGCTGGTAATATTTTGCTGGTCGAGCTGTTTCCATGGAAACCGGGGGGAAAGAAACAACGAAGCTTCGAGCTAAAAACCGACGCCTTTTCGGGACGGAAAATGAAGTACAAACACCAATTAAAAAGTTGGAAAAGTTCTGGGCGGGATGGTCGCGGGAAGGGATCGGGGAGTGAGGGGGGGAGGGGGGGGGAGGGACACTGTGTTTTAAGGAATTATTCTAGGGAACGTGTTTTAGGAATTATTTAGGGAACGCCATTCTTAATAAAAACTGTGATTATTATTAATCCCAGAATTTTTTATTTTGTGCTTCTTTATTATTTGCTGTTTTTTTTTTCTCGCAAGTTTCTGTTATTTTTAAAACAAAAGCCTTCGTTGACTCTGTAAAAGGATTCTAAAATTAAACTGTGCAAGTGAAGTGAGACTGATATGTGATGGAGAGAGGAGAGAGAGAGGAGAGAGGGAGAGAGAGAGAGCTCTCCTGCTCTCTCCTCCTTCTCTCCTCCTCTCCTCTCTCCTGCGGAGAGAGAGAGGAGAGAGAGAGAGAGAGAGGAGAGGAGAGGAGAGAGAGAGAGGATAGAGAGAGAGAGAGAGAGAGAGAGAGAGAGAGAGAGAGAGAGGAGAGAGAGAGAGAGGAGAGAGAGAGAGATAGAGGGAGAGAGAGAGAGAGAGGAGAGAGGAGAGAGAGGAGAGAAGAGGAGGAAGAGAGAGAGAGGATAGGAGAGGAGAGAGAGAGGAGAGAGGAGAGAGGAGAGAGGAGAGGAGAGAGAGAGAGAGGGAGAGGGAGAGGAGAGAGAGAGAGAGGAGAGAGAGAGAGGGAGGGAGGGAGCGAGAGGAGAGTGAGGTGAGGAGAGAGGAGAGAGAGAGAGGAGAGAGAGAGAGGAAGAGGAGAGAGGAGACTCTCTTAGCTTCTCGACGGCTCTCTTACATCTCTCGAGATGAGACTATTTTCTTCTAATCGCTCCTCCTTTCTCTACGACGATCAGAAGGATAAAAGAGGAGAGAGAGAGAGAGAGAGAGAGAGAGGAGAGGAGAAGAGAGAGGAGATAGGAGAGAGAGATGATAGAGGGAAGATAGAGGATAGGAGAGAGGAGAGAGAGAAATGTGTTGAAATGATTTGGTCTTCTGATACAAGACCACAGCAGAGCTCCGAGTTAAAGAACTACAGCTCCCAGCATCCCTCGCCGTGGCCCGCGGGTGTGCAGAGGCATGCTGGGAGCTGTAGTCCTACATCCAGGGGCTGTATAAATGTGCCAGTGTTTTTCCCCTATGCCTTCCATGCACACGTTTGATCTGTTTAGCATGTGTTTGTTGTTTTTTTTTTTTTAAATGTAATCGGATTGCATTGACGAGTTACTGAGAAATGTAATCGGATTACATTTCCAATTAGAGTCATTGGTTTTATTGTATATTTTATTACACTGTGCTGTGCTTGTACTGTGAGACAGTTTCATAATGTGCCAAACACAGTGAATTATTATTATTATTATTATTATTATTTATTATTTCTTAATATAATAATAATAACTATCAAGTACCGTCGACCTAGTCCAAACACCTAAGGACACGCACAATAGTATGTTCGGAGAACAACAAATTTATATTTTTGTCACATCTCAAAACATTATAAAAAAACCGCCCCCACCACCCGACCCCTCCCTCTCCCCCTACCCCCCCACCGTAAAACACAAAACGAACAGTTTTAATTTATTTTTTGACTATATAACATATTTGTTATTAAAAAAAAAAAAGCAATATAACAACAACATCTTGTATATATATATATATATGTATATAGATATATATAGATAGATAGATATATATATAATATAGTAATCTTTTCCCAGCTAACACACGAATGTGCCCCTCCCCCCGTACACCAGACAAGAGAGAGAGGAGATAAGAGGCTCTTCTGCTCGGCGAGCGCGCGCGCACGCGAGCGCTGCTCGGCTCGCCGGCGCCGGAGGCGCGCACTAGGCTCGTCGGTCGCGCGCTCCTCGCTGCCTCGTGTTCGCGGCGGCGCTGACTCGACGCCGACGCGCAGAATGCGCACGGAGCGCGGCGAGCGCGCAGACAGCGCGCGCATGAGCGGGACGCGCCCGACGACGGAGCGCGAAGCGCGCTGAGAGGACGAGAGTAGAGCCCGAGAGCGAGCGGATAGACGAGCAGAGAGCGAGGCGATCGCGAGAGAGTAAGAGAGGGATGATAGAGAGAGCGCAGGAGCGCGCGCGGAGAGAGCGGCGGAGAGCGAACGACGAGGAGAGAGCGGAGCGCAGAAGAGAGAGAAGAGAGTAAACAGAGAGTCAGATAGCATGAGAGAGAGAGAGCGCGGAGAGAGAGAGAGAGATGAGCAGAGAGAGAGATAAGAAGCGAGAGAGAGGCGCGAATCGAACCAGATCCGAGAAAGAGAGAAACGCAGGGGGAGAGAAGGAAAGGAAAGAAGGAAGAGAGAAAGAGGAGCAGAGAGAGATGAAGCAGAAGGAGAGAGAAGGAGGAAGAAGCAAGCAAATTAAGAAAGAGAGAGAGGAGACCGATGCAGAGAGAGAAGTATGAGCAGCAGAGACGAGAGAAGAGAGAGTAAGAGGGATAGAGCAGCGGAGAAGATGAAGAGAGCGATGAGAGGATGAGCCTAGAAGCTAGAGAGTAGAGGGGAGAAGAGAGAGAGAG
>NC_054578.1:1339773-1359773 GCF_017654505.1 Polyodon spathula
GTCACAAGTAGACAGGTGGTGCAGTGGGCTTATTCCTTAGCATTCTGTGCTGTTCATCTTGGGTACCTGGTTTCAAATCCAGGTGAGTTCTTCCTTTATTTTCAAAGACTTGCTTAATATCTTTTCATGGAAGTGAGATGGACTGGGTTCAAATCCAGCAGTTCTTTGCTTGTTTCAAATGATTTGTGAATTGACCTTATATATAGTGTGAACCAGCCCTTTCCTGTGGGAGCTGGTGGTGCAGGGGGCTAATCCCACAGCCTCCTCTCCCTGAAGATGGTGGTTCAAATCTAGGTCCTGGAGGTGAGTAATGCTGTTGGTTGTAAGTCTGGGTGCTGGTTGTAAGCAATGATGCTGGTTGTAACTAATGATGTTGGTTGTGTTTCCACAGATGGTGGTGGAGGAGGGCAGCCTGCCCAGAAGAGGAGGATGAAGAGGGGGCTTGGGCCCCCGGCCCTGGGGGGAGTGGAAGGTGGGGGTGTTGGTACTGGAGACAAGGGGAGGGAGGGAGACAGAAATCTATGGTTTTCAAGGCATTAATTAAATTTTTTTTGCAACTGAGATTAGAGAAAAAAAAAACAACTTTCTCTTCACCCAGCATCAATTGTCTCCAATACTAACACCCCCACCTTCCACTCCCCCCAGGGCCGGGGGCCCAAGCCCCCTCTTCATCCTCCTCTTCTGGGCAGGCTGCCCTCCTCTTCCTCCTCCACCACCACCATCATCTGTGGAAACACAACCAACATCATTAGTTACAACCAGCATCATTGCTTACAACCAACACCCAGACTTACAACCAACAGCATTACTCACCTCCAGGACCTAGATTTGAACCACCATCTTCAGGGAGAGGAGGCTGTGGGATTAGCCCCCTGCACCACCAGCTCCCACAGCAAAGGGCTGGTTCACATTATATATAAGGTCAATTCACAAATCCTTTTATGCCTTATATAGGATATTAAGCAAGTCTTTCAAAAAAAGAGAGGAAGAACTCACCTGGATTTGAACCCAGGTCCCCCAAGGTGAACAGCACAGCATGCCAGGCAATGAGCCACTGCACCACCTGCCTGCTTGTGAGAGTCTATTACTCTAACCTTGTATATGAGATTCATCCCAATGAAGAGGATAGGGATTATGAAACGCAGGGCTCTGAGGTAAATACCTTGGATATCAGGGTCAATACAAGGAGTGGGAGGACAGTGTGGTCCAGTGGTTAAAGTCCAGGGTTTGTAACCAGAAGATCCCTGGTTCATATCCCACTAACAGACTCACAATGTGACCCTGAGCAAGTCACTTCAGCTCCTTGTGTTCCATCCTGTGGATGAAATGTTAAATCAATGTCTCAGCAAGCACTCAGGCACTAGGGAGCAAAGCAGGGCAAGAACCTGGATACCTCTTCTTTGCAGAAGAGAACACTGGACTTTTCTTTTTCCAGAGGAAATGGACAATTAGCCTGGAAAGCAACCCCTCAGAGGAAGGACAGGTTGGAAAAGGCTTCAAGTTGTAGTTTAAAGTCTGAGCAAATACAAGCGACACAGTGTGTGTATTGCAGCTGCAATCATTTGCCTGGTTACTGTGAATAAATATGTATAGATCCCCTTCCAAGGCTGGTGTGACAGGATGCTGCATGGTGCTGTGAAGAAGGGAAACATCCACACTGTATATATTTCAAAACGTCTGCGTTTATTTAAGAAAAAGGCTTTAAAGTGAACCAGTCACTCCTCTACCAGCAATGCTAATGGAAGCTGATACGGGGGCTGCAGACCAATAAAAACACACTCCATTACCCACAATCCTCCTGCACCAAACTGGGTTCCTTGGAAACAGAAAAGTAGAAAATGTGCTCAGAAAGGGTGTATCGTGTGGTCTATCTTACCAAACATATACAATGTTCTAATTAAAGAATAGTCAGTAAATATATAGCAGTATTGTGAAACAGGATCTGGCACTGCTCAATGCCTTGCTCAGTGGGTGAGAAGCACTGGCAGATGCACTAAGAAACAAGAGGGGCGAGGGGCGAGGGGCGAGGGGCGAGGAGGGAAGGCAGCGGGCAGCGGGCAGCAGCAGCATTCCTCAGTCCAGGAGGGACAGCTCCATGCACTCCACAGCCTCAGGGTGAAGCATGTGGGTCGCCAGCTGCTCCATATCATCCAGACTCAACAAGCGCAGGCCCCGCTCGTAATCCTGAGAGAGGCAGAGGGAGAGACACGGAGTCACAACTACACGCTGGTCTGCACCTGCATTTCAGAGTGTGTGTGTGTGTGTGTACTGTATCTGTGTGTCTATATATAGCAGTGTTTGGGACCGATGGAGTAGTGTGAGAGTCTGTGCTCAGAGGGGAGAGACTAAAAGTCATATTTAAAAACTTCATGCAACTCAAAGATGATAAACGATTGAAAACACTTTCTTTGTCGGTGTTACTGTTTATAGATATATGTAGAACAACATGCATGCTTTTTACCTGAGTGCTGTGCTGTGCTGTGCAGCCTACCTGCCAGCGCCTTGCCTTTGTAGAGGAGTCCCTGTTGATTGACAGGTATGTTGAGCTTCTCAGAGACCAGACTCCAGACTGTGGAGACCTTCTCAACCTCACAGACCTGTCAAGAGACAAGAACACACAGACTCTGAGGGGATGAGCATTAAACACTGAAATTACATCGTCATCCTCACAGACAAGAACGCGCACACACACACACACTTCATCTTATCAATCAAGAGAGGCGAGAGTGAGCACCAACACTGAAACTAACTTGCCCGATCCCAACACAAACAACGGGCAGCCGTTCAGCAAGGCAGCTTCTGAGAACCAGCTCCTTTGAGAAGAGTGTGTGAGCAAGGCTAGTGCTGCTGAGACACAGGAAGTGGCTTCAAAGGGCTTTATGGGGAAAGCACACTGTATGAGGAGGCGCACAGAGCAAAGGGATACTGCAGCTGTCTCTCTTATTCTCACTTCCTGCACCCCTACATAAAGGTGACCCCCAAAGTGCTTTACATACAGAAAAAAAAAATAATAAACAGTAAGAAAAGAGAACAGTTATTAAAAACAGAAGTAACAGTAAAACTCAGAATAAAACATAAAAACGTTATGGAGAAGCTACATTAAAAAGGGATGTTTTTAATCAACATTTGAAGATTGCAATTGAAGGTGAATCTCTGAGGGGGTAAGGAGTTCCAGAGTGTTGGGGCATTAAAACAGAAAGCAGCCTCATCCCATCCTCTTACCATTCACCCTCGGAATATACTGGAGGCCAGCATCTGCAGATCTCAGAGTGCGTTCGGGCTGATATCAATTAAATATTGTGGAGATAGTCCATTCAGTGCTTTAAAAACTAGTAATACAATTTTAAAAGCAATTCTGTAATGCACAGGAAGCCATTGCAATGATGCCAGCACAGGCGTAATGCGAGCCTTTTGTTTGGTTCTAGTTAGCATTCTAGCAGCAGCATTTTGCACTAGCTGTATGCGTGATAAAGCATGACTTGTAAGTCCAGAGAATAAAGCGTTACAGTAATCTAACATAGACAAAATAAAAGCACGTCCTAATTTCTTTGCATCATCCAAGGATAAGAATAATCTAATTTTTGCAATGTTTCTTAAATGATAGAAGGACACTCTAGTAATGTATTTTATATTTGATTTAAAGGAAACTGCAGAATCAAAAATAACTCTCAGGTTTTTCACTTCAGATTTTACATTTGATTTTAGCATGCCTAGATCAATATTTGTCGAGTCCAGCTGTTGATTAGAGCCTAAAAGTAAGACTCTGTCTCATCGGAATTTAACTGCAAGAGATTCTGAGACATCCAGCTTCTAATATCGGCTAGGATATTAAAGAATGCACAGGAGCAAACATTCAATAAGGAATTGCTGTTTTCCAGTAGAACATGATTACTGCAGGTCACTGCAGCCTGATTAAACTGTGCGCGCCTGAAGTTAATTGCGCAGACTTTTCCCAATGAAGACTCGTTAAGAATCTCCAACAGTTGAAGGTATCAGCTTGCCTGACAGCAGAAACAACTGCTTATTGTTTCCAGATCACTACTGTAGTGCTTACAGGACTCGCTGTGCACCGCAAACAATGCTGCCTGTCTCAAAGCTGTGTCCTTGCTATTTAACGAGCTAGGATTGATTTCATGATGCGCTTTTTCAGATGAGTGCGTAGAATTGAACAGCACCCCCCACCCGACACGCGCTTTATTCTGTGACTTACCCAACGTTCTTATCGCTTCCGATCTTCTGCTCAGTGTTCTAATCGCTGCGCTTCCGCAGTGTAGTCCATAAAATGACGAGCATGCGCAGTGAGTCGTCCTGATAAATGTAGTTTTTAGCGCTAGAGAATGTAGTTCATAAAATGACGAGCATGCGCAGTGAGTCGTCCTGATAAATGTAGTTTTTAGCGCTAGAGAATGTAGTTCATCTCGAGCTCTCAGTGCTCCAGTGAGTCCACACACACACACACACACACACACACACACACACACATACACACTCTCTCTCCAGGGAACTCCACACACACACACACCACACACATACACACACACACACACACACACACAAACACACATACACACTCTCTACACTGAGGTGTGTGGGGTGTAGAGTGGACCAGGAGTACACACACACAACACACTCACCACACTCCAGAGTCTCTCTCAGTGAAACCCACACACAACAAACACAGCACTCACTCTCTAGAGAGAGCTCTCTCTCACCCACAGGGAACTCCACACACACACACACACACACACACACACACACACACACACTCTCTCGCTCTCTCTCCAGTGAACTCACACACACACACACACACACACACACACTCTCTCTCTCGCTCTCTCTCCAGTGAACTCCACACACACACACACACACACACACTCTCTCTCTCTCGCTCTCTCTCCAGGGAACTCCACACACACACACACACACACACACACTCACACACACAAACACACACTCTCACTCTCTCACACACACACACACACACACACACACACACACACACACACTCTCTCTCAGTGAACTCCACACACACACACACACACACACACACACACTCTCTCTCTCTCTCCAGTCTCTCCACAGAGAGGTGTGTCTCCAGTGTGAGGTGAGGTCACTCCACACACACACACACACACACACACACACACATCTCTCACTCTCTCTCCAGTCTCTCACACACACACACACACACACACACACACACTCTCTCTCCAGTGAACTCACACACACACACACCACACTCTCTCTCTCGCTCTCTCTCCAGTGAACTCCACACACACACACACACACACACACACACACACACACTCTCTCTCTCTCTCTCTCCAGTGAACTCCACACACACACACACACACACACACACACACACACTCTCTCTCTCTCTCCAGTGAACTCCACACACACACACACACACACACACACACTCTCTCTCCAGTGACACACACACACACACACACACACACACACACACCCTCACATTAGAGGGCACTTTAGGTCTCTGTGGGGTGAGTTTGAGCCACAGACAGAGGGAGTCACTTCTCTTGTGTGGTCGCTCTGTGTGTGTGTTGGTGGAGTAATGTGCTCAGAGAGGTCACTTGAGGTCTGTGTGTGTGTTGTGTGTGTGTGTACACTCTCTTCCAGTGAGAGCACTCCACCAGTGAACTCCACACACACACACACACACACACACACACACACACACACACACACACACACACACACACACACACACACTCTCTCTCGCTCTCTCTCCCTCCACTGCAGAGCCCTCCAGTAGCACACACACACACACACACACACACACACACACACACTCTCTCTCTCTCGCTCTCTCTCCAGTGAACTCCACACACACACACACACACTCTCTCTCACTCTCTCTCCAGTGAACTCCACACACACACACACACACACACTCTCTCTCGCTCTCTCTCCAGTGAAACTCCTCAAACATTACCTGACAACCACATATTCCTATCACTACAAAGACCTGCAGTGCATAACTCTGAACACTTGGCGTTAAATTCCCTCGTACCATTCACACAATCTATCACAGGTACAGTTACACTGCATTGACTCTTAACACTTGCGCACTTCCTTCACTCTACTAGCGGGGGCGGGGGGGCACTGCCAGGGTTCAGCACTGCAGAGCCCTGCTCAGTAGCAGGGCCTGTGGGTTCCAGTCACACTCACACGGGTGCCAGGACTCCCTTTCCCACTCCCTTGGGTGAGACGGGACAGGTTTGAGATTTCATTGTGAGAGGAGCAGCTGTCTGCTCCTCGGGGGTGCGATTCAGGACAACCTCTGACCCCCCCCCCCCCCCCCCCCCCTCCTCCCCCCTCCCTTCAGAACTTCCTTCCCTAACTTAAAAAAAGCAAACACAACACAACAACACATATCAATCAAAATAAAACTGCAAAACAAGATAGAGTTAAAACAGTTAAAAATACACAATATACCATTTCACACAATCTGAACAGAGCGCGCAAACACACACACACACACACACAGTGATTAGTGTCTGAGAGAGAGGAGAGGAGCGGACACTGTACTGGGAGACCCCTATTCTGTACTGGAATGTGGGGCACTGTACTGGGAGCCCCCTATTCTGTACTGGAATGTGGGGTGCTATAGTGTACTGGGAGACCCCTATTCTGTACTGGAATGTGGGGCACTGTACTGGGAGCCCCCTATTCTGTACTGGAATGTGGGGCAGTACTGGGAGCCCCTATTCTGTACTGGAATGTGGGGCACTGTACTGGGAGCCCCCTATTCTGTACTGGAATGTGGGGCACTGTACTGGGAGCCCCCTATTCTGTACTGGAATGTGGGGCACTGTACTGGGAGCCCCCTATTCTGTACTGGAATGTGGGGCACTGTACTGGGAGCCCCCTATTCTGTACTGGAATGTGGGGCACTGTACTGGGAGCCCCCTATTCTGTACTGGAATGTGGGGTGCTGTACTGGGAGCCCCCTATTCTGTACTGGAATGTGGGGTGCTGTACTGGGAGCCCCCTATTCTGTACTGGAATGTGGGGCTCAGTGTCTTCAGTGTATTCTGGGTTTGACTCCCCCTATTCTGTACTGGAATGTGAGGGTGCGGGACAGATTCTGTAACACTGTACTGAAGAAACACAAAGACTGTACTGGGAAGTGGGTAAAAACTGGGAGACCCCTGTACTGGAATGTGGGGCACTGTAGACACACACAGACACAGACTGACTGAACACCCTGTTCTGTACTGGAATGTGGGGTGCTGTACAGCCCCCTAGACTGGAATGTGGGGTGCTGTACAGCCCCCTATTGTACTGGAATGTGGGGTGCTGTACTGGTTTCATTATGTAATAAAGATCTCAGTGTCTTCAGTGTGGGTTTGACTCCAGTGTGGAGGAACGGGACAGAAACACAAACTGAAGAAACACAAAGACTTATAAAAGTAGTAAAAAAACCAGACAGACACACACAGACACAGACAGAGACACACAGAGAGACACACACAGACACAGACAGAGAGACACACACACAGACACACAGACAGAGAGACACACAGAGACACACAGACACAGACACACAGAGACACACACACACACAGAGACACACAGACAGACACACAGAGACACACAGACAGAGAGACACACAGAGACACACAGACAGAGAGACACACAGAGACACACAGACAGACACACAGACAGTGACACACACACAGGTGGAATGAAAGATCGATGTCAGAACGGTGTGTGAGAATGCTGAGAGTGGGGTGGGGGGGTCCGGAGAGCACAGTCACGTCACACACGCGTCACACACGCATCACACACGCGTCACACACGCTCGCTTGACACGCTACAACACCGACACAATCACAGGCGAGCTGCAGGATTGATACAGACACATCATTGCATCATTACCATTGTTATGAATATGAATATGAGCAATTAAACAGACAGGCATGCAGGACAGCGCACTCCCTTCAGCGCTGTCCAGAACCGGTCCAGAACCTCCCTCGACAACCGGTCCAGACTGCTCCCTTCTTCTTGTGCAGACGTTCTAGAACCCCTCCTTCTCGTTCTAGAAGGGTCCCCGCTGCTCTAGAACTGTTCTGCCAGCAGCTCGCAGAGGCGCTTCGAGACGATTTCTTTACTGCTGCGAAGAGTCAGGCGATACATCTGAGAGGAGAGAGAGGGGGGGAGAGATACATGATACATGTTATAAGACGCTGGGCTCCAGTCTCACTGTATATACAGTATAGGGTGTGCAGGTGTATATTATAGACAGGGTTACCTGCGCCTGTGCGTTGGGCTCCAGTCTCAGCAGGCAGCCCACCTGTGCTGATTTCGTTTGAATCACGCCGGCACAAACAAAGTTCTCTGGGTTTGGATCCACATTCTCCAGCAGAGCCGTGCCCAGACCCAGCAGCTGAAACAGAACCAGAACCACGACTCAGAACCGCGGCCTAGCACACACTGACTGAGAGACACACAGACACAGACAGACTGCATGAAGAGACTCACCTTTGCTTTCAGGACCTCGGTGTCCATCTGGTTATTTGCTTTGAAGATCTTCTGAGACTCCTGATGAGGACTGAAGGGGAGAGATGAGTTACAATCACCCAGAAATACAGTGCAGTGCAGTACAATACAATACAGTGCAGTGCAATATAATACAATACAGTAGAGTGCAGTGCAATACAATACAGTACAACCCTACAGTACAATACAGTGCAGCGCAATACAATACAATACAGTGCAATATAATACAATACAGTAGAGTGCAGTGCAATACAATACAGTACAACACTACAGCACACTACAGTGCAGCGCAATACAATACAATACAGTGCAGTGCAATATAATACAATACAGTAGAGTGCAGTGCAATACAACACAACACTACAGTACAATACAGTGCAGTGCAATACAATACAGTTCAGTGCAATACAATACAGTGCAGTGCAGTAAAGCGCAGTACAATCTATTCCAGTAGCTGTGCAAATCCACCTGAACTGCAATCCACTAACCCTTCATCACCAACATCACCCAGCATCCCCAGCACTCCCAGGCTCAGCTGTTCCCAGTATTCCCAGTACTCACAGGCTCAGCTGTTTCCAGCGCTGGAAGAAGTCCTGAGACGCCATCTCTGTGGGCTGGAAGAACTTGTTAATGGTGACGGGGAGCTTGAGAGAGAGATTCTGAAGAGCAGCGCCATACCTGCAACAGAGGATCAATACAGGATCAATACGAGATCAATACAGCATCAATACAGGATCAACACAGGACCAATACAGGATCAACACAGGATCAATACAGGATCAACACATGATCAATACAGGATCAACACAGGACCAATACAAGACCAATACAGCAGCAATACAGGATCAATACAGGATCAATACGAGATCAATACAGCATCAATACAGGATCAACACAGGACCAATACAGGATCAACACAGGATCAATACAGGATCAACACAGGACCAATACAGGATCAATACAGCAGCAATACAGGATCAATACAGGATCAACACAGGACCAATACAGCATCAATACAGGAGCAACACAGGATCAATACAGCATCACTGCACTGGGAGCAATCACACACACCCAGGGCGCTGGTTACTGGGTGCACTGGTTTCTGCTCCTCTCGTACCTGAACTTGATGTTGATCTGTGGAGCCTCAGTGAATTCAGACAAGCACTCGATGTTGAGAACCTGCTGCTCCTGAGCTCCTCCGTCCACCAGGGGCGCTACTGGCTTTGTCTGCAGATTGAGCTGTGAGGGAAGCAGTCAAGGAATCTGTACAACACTGCCCACACCCAGGGCGCTGGTTACTCCCTGCTCCCTCTGCTCCTCTCCTCTCTCTCCTCTCCCTCTCCCCTCCTCTCCCCTCCTCTCTCCTCTCCCTCTCCCCCTCCTCTCTCTCTCTCTCTCCCCTCCTCTCTCCTCTCCTCTCTCTCTCTCTCTCTCTCTCTCTCTCTCCTCTCGTCTCCCTCTCCCCTCCTCTCTTCTCTCCTCTCTTCTCCTCTCTCTCCTCTCTCCTCTCTCTCCTCTCCTCTCTCTCCTCTCCTCTCTCTCTCTCCTCTCCTCTCTCTCTCTCCTCTCTTCTCTCCTCTCTCTCTCTCTCTCTCTCTCTCTCTCTCTCTCTCTCTCTCTCTTCTCTCCTCTCCTCTCTCTCCTCTCCTCTCCTCTCTCCTCTCCTCTCTCTCCTCTTTCTCCTCTCCCTCTCCCCTCCTCTCTCTCTCTCCTCTCCTCTCTCTCTCTCTCTCTCTCCTCTCTCTCTGGATATGACTCTGCAGTTCTCCAGGGTAGATGACAGTGGTGCTGAAGTTCTGGAACTGGACTGAGGTTTTGTTCCCGTAGAACAGATACATGCGGCCCAGGTTCTGCCGGTACTCGGACTTGATCCCAATCTGCATGAGCTGGTTCTCAAACAGAACCCCGTTATTCTTGCAGACAAACCTGCAGAGAGACGAGAAAAGAGGAGAGAGGGAAGAGAGGAGAGGAGAGAGAGGAGAGTTAATATGTGCCAAATATTTACACCAGGATGGTTTCACACAGACACACAGACAGACAGACAATCATCTGAACTTCACACGTTTTTCAGTTAAACTGAAAACACAGGAGGGACATTTCTGATCAACACAGGAGAGGAGAGGAGGAGCGACGATGGCAGCAGAGGGGTGAGGAGGAGGGAGGGGAGAGGATGGCAGCGGAGGGGTGAGGGAGGGGTGAGGATGGTAGCAGAGGGGTGAGGGAGGGGTGAGGATGGTAGCAGAGGGGTGAGGGGTGAGGAGGAAGGAGAGGAGGAGAGGAGGGGAGACGATGGTAGCAGAGGGGTGAGGAGTGAGGAAGAGGGAGGGGAGAGGATGGCAGCGGAGGGGTGAGGGAGGGGTGAGGATGGTAGAAGAGGGGTGAGGGGTGAGGAGGAGGGAGGGGAGAGGATGGCAGCGGAGGGGTGAGGGAGGGGTGAGAATGGTAGCAGAGGGGTGAGGGGTGAGGAGGAGGGAGGAGAGAGGAGGAGAGGAGAGGAGGGGAGACGATGGTAGCAGAGGGGTGAGGAGTGAGGAGGAGGGAGGGGTGAGGGGGGGTGAGGAGATTCTTACTTGTTCAGAAGCTCGTCTGATTCGGGCAAAAGTGGAGCAGCGTCCTCTGAACTGAGAACAGAGGAGGAGGAAGAGGAGGGAGCAGGAGGGGTAGAGCTGAGAGAAGGGACAGGAGAGGAGAGGAGAGAGGACAGAGGAGAGAGAGAGGAGAGAGAGAGAGAGAGAGAGAGGAGAGAGAGGAGAGGAGAGAGAGAGAGGAGGGAGGAGAGAGAGGAGAGAGAGAGAGAGAGAGAGAGAGGGGGAGGAGAGAGAGAGAGGGAGAGAGAGAGAGGGCGGAGGGAGGAGAGAGAGGAGGGAGAGGAGAGGAGAGAGAGAGGAGAGAGAGAGAGAGAGGAGGGGAGGAGAGAGAGGAGAGAGGAGAGAGAGAGAGAGAGAGGAGAGAGAGAGAGAGAGAGAGGAGGAGGAGAGAGAGAGGGGAGAGAGAGAGAGAGAGAGGAGAGAGAGAGAGAGGGGGAGAGGAGAGAGAGGAGAGGGGGGGAGGAGAGAGAGAGGGGTAGAGGAGAGAGGAGGGAGAGAGGAGGAGAGAGAGAGAGAGAGAGGGAGGAGAGGAGAGAGAGAGGGGGAGAGGAGAGAGGAGAGGAGAGAGGGGGGAGAAAGAGAGAGAGGGGTAGAGGAGAGAGAGGGGAGGGGAGAGCGATAAGCAGGCAGTGGTTAGTTTTGCGGTTTTAATCATACAAGCAGAAAACACAGAGACACAAACACAGAGACACAAACACAGAGAATCTTGGACTCTTTCAGTGCAGATACGAGAGGAAACATTTCTAGTTTGATTTATTTATATGTTATTTTATTTTATTTTTTTTACTCTGAATCTGCATCCACCAATAAGGAGTCAGAACTCTGGGTGGGCGGGTCCAGATCACTGCAACATCCAATCAGGAGCGAGACAGAGAGAGAAAGGGAAAGAGAGCAGAGAAAGAAAGAAACAACCAATCACAAAATAGGAAGACAGAGACAAAAACCAGACAGGCTGAGAAAGAAACAGATTTAAAAAAACAAGAAAACGAGAGAATGAGATTCAGACAAAAACAGGAAAGTAACCCAACCTGCTCCTGATCATTGCAATAATAATAATAATAATAATAATAATAATAATAAACTATCATTACTAGACTTCATTGAGGGGAGCTCTGAACCCCAGGACTGGGTGCAGCAGCAGCAGGGCTAGTGTGAGTTTCTAACCCTGCTCAAACTCCTGCCTCCTGATCATTGCAATATTAATAATACTAGACTTCATTGAGGGGAGCTCTGAACCCCAGGACTGGGTGCAGCAGCAGCAGGGCTAGTGTGAGTTTCTAACCCTGCTCAAACTCCTGCCTCCTGATCATTGCAATATTAATAATACTAGACTTCATTGAGGGGAGCTCTGAACCCCAGGACTGGGTGCAGCAGCAGCAGCAGGGCTAGTGTGAGTTTGTAACCCTGCTCAAACTCCTGGCTCCTGATCATTGCAATATTAATAATACTAGACTTCATTGAGGGGAGCTCTGAACCCCAGGACTGGGTGCAGCAGCAGGGCTAGTGTGAGTTTGTAACCCTGCTCAAACTCCTGCCTCCTGATCATTGCAATATTAATAATCTTGATCCATCACTCAGAGGGTCAAAGATACAAACAAACAGACAAACAAACAGGATACGTTCTCATCCCTGACCCCTCACCTCAGGAAGTTGTCATCGCCACTGGCAGGGGGAGGAGCCACCGGCCCCGCCTCCGAGAACACGTCAACCAATAAGCTGCCAACTCCAGGGGCCGAGGAGCCAATCACAGGAGCCGCTGTAGCTCTGAGACCCAGGAGATCAGCAGAGGGAGAGGGAGTGGACTGGAGAGAGAGAGAGAGAGAGAGAGAGAGAGGAGAGAGAGGAGAAAGAATGATTGAGCTGTGCAGTTATCCAGGGTGTAGTTATTCAGGGGTTCAGTTATTCAGGGGGTACAGTTATTCTCACCGCATTGGAAGCTGCCACCGCCTCGGCCACGCCCCCCATCCCCCCTCCGTTGACTTCTGACCCCGACTCCTTCTTCCCGTCCTCGAGTTCGGAGGCGGAGACCCCCGGACCCTTCTTCTTCTTTAGCTTGGCCAGGATAGAGGACTCCCTCTCTGGGAACGGAGGCATCTCCTCCAGGACCGTCGCCTGGAGAGGAGAGAGAGGAGAGAGGAGAGGAATTAATAACACAGAGAGACACAGACAGCTCTCTGCTGGAGCTCCCCCTCCCCCTCCCCCTTCCTCTGCTCCTCTTCTCTCCTCCTCAGGGAACGCTTCTCTCTCTCTCTCTCTCCTCTCTCTCTCTCTCTCTCTCTCTCTCTCTCTCTTTACAGCACCATAACACAGAGAGACATCAGTGCACACTACAGAGGAGAGCTTCAGGTACTCCACAGCTCTCTGCTGGAGCTCCCCCTCCCCCTCTCCCGCTTCCTCTCTCCTCTCTCTCTCTCTCTCTCTCTCTCTCTCTCTCTCTTTACCAGCACATCGGTGCTCGCTATAGAGGAGAGCTTCAGGTACTCCACAGCTCTCTGCTGGAGCTCCACGTCGGAATTCCGGATCTGGGAATCCGATCTCAGAACCTCCTGGATGGTGGGCTTCGTCTCCGGGAACAGGTTGATGAACTTGATGTAGGCGGAGAGGAGCAGCGCGCGGGTCGGAACCGAACAGAGATGGAACTTCGAGTGGAGGAGATTAAACTGGACCAGGGGGCTGCGAGAGACAGAGAAGAGAGGGGGTGTGAGAGAACAGAGAGAGGGATGAGAGGAGAGAGAGGAGAGATAGAAGAGAGATAGAGAGGAGAGAGAAAGAGAGAGGAGAGAGATGAGAGAGCGTGTACTGGTTTGCTCTGGTTGAACTGGTTTCCTTTCTCACCTGGATCTGGGGTCGCCCGCGATGAGGTTCCCAAATTCCCCCAGGATGTAACCGCCAACTTTCACCATGTTCTCATGACAGGCTGGAGCCTGGAGAGCCTAGGAGAGATACAGAAAGAGAGAGAGAGAAAGAGAGAGAGAGGAGAGAGGAGAGGAGAGAGGAGAGAGAGGAGAGAGGAGAGGGGAGAGAGGAGAGAGGAGACAGGAGAGGAGAGAGAGAGGAGAGAGGAGAGAGGAGAGAGAGAGGAGAGAGGAGAGGGAGAGGAGAGAGAGAGAGGAGAGAGGAGAGAGGAGAGGGAGAGGAGAGAGAGGAGAGAGAGAGAGAGAGAGGAGAGAGAGAGAGAGAGAGAGAGAGAGAGAGAGGAGAGAGAGAGAGAGAGGAGAGAGGAGAGAGAGAGAGAGAGAGAGAGGAGAGGGGAAATGTGATTCTCTCAGTCCAGGTCCTGTTGCTCTAACCCCGATCCCTGCCCCCCCCCGCCTCTCCCTCCTCTCCCCCCCTCACCTCGAAGACGGTCTTGGCTGCGTACCCCTGCACATCGTCCCGGTTGATGACGATCTGGATCACTCGGTACCAGACCTCCTCGCTCACGTAGTCGCCCGCAATGCGGATCAGGTTGAGAATCGTGTCCACGTACCACGAGTAATCCACAGCGTACTTCTCAGCCAGGACCGCCACCTTCAGCACCTGAGCCAGAGAGAGGAGAGCACAGGGGGGGTGAGCGGACTCCTCTCTAACAGAGCAGTCTGCAGTCTCCAGGGGGAGGGTGCAGGGTGCAGGGAGAGGGGTCGTTCACTCACGGTCTCCTCTCTAATAGAGCAGTCTGCAGTCTCCAGGGGGAGGGTGCAGGGTGCAGGGAGAGGGGTCGTTCACTCACGGTCTCCTCTCTAATAGAGTAGTCTGCAGTCTCCAGGGGGAGGGTGCAGGGTGCAGGGAGAGGGGTCGTTCACTCACGGTCTCCTCTCTAATAGAGTAGTCTGCAGTCTCCAGGGGGAGGGTGCAGGGTGCAGGGAGAGGGGTCGTTCACTCACGGTCTCCTCTCTAATAGAGTAGTCTGCAGTCTCCAGGGGGAGGGTGCAGGGTGCAGGGAGAGGGGTCGTTCACTCACGGTCTCCTCTCTAATAGAGTAGTCTGCAGTCTCCAGGGGGAGGGTGCAGGGTGCAGGGTGCAGGGAGAGGGGTCGTTCACTCACGGTCTCCTCTCTAATAGAGTAGTCTGCAGTCTCCAGGGGGAGGGTGCAGGGTGCAGGGAGAGGGGTCTTTCACTCACGGTCTCCTCTCTAATAGAGTAGTCTGCAGTCTCCAGGTAGCTCAGTTTCTCAGCGACGATCTGCTTGGCATTGCTTCGGTCACACATGGCGTAGAGCAGGTCAGCCGCACGCTGTCGCACGCTAACATCACGCTCCGTCTGAAACACGGGACACCCAGGAACACGCGTCACACAACACGCCAGCGTACAGGGTGCAGGGAGCAGGGTGCAGTGTGTAGTGTGCAGTGTACAGCGTATAGGGTGCAGTGTATAGGGTGCAGGGTGCAGTGTGCAGTGTGCAGTGTGTAGTGTATAGGGTGCAGTGTGCAGTGTACAGTGTGTAGTGTGCAGTGTGTAGTGTGTAGGGTGCAGTGTGCAGTGTATAGGGTGCAGTGTGCAGTGTGCAGGGTGCAGGGTGCAGGGAGCAGTGTGCAGTGTGTACTGTGCAGGGCGCAGTGTGTAGTGTGTAGTGTGCAGGGTGCAGTGTATACTGTGCAGGGTGTAGTGTGCAGGGTGCAGTGTATAGTGTGCAGTGTGCAGTGTGTAGGGCGCAGGGTGCAGTGTGTAGTGTATAGGGTGCAGTGTGCAGTGATGACGGTCTCTATGTGAGTCTTCACTGCCTCGTGGGAGAACTCGGAGCTGGCCAGCGTACACATGCTCTCCAGGGCCAGGTAGCGCAGGTTGGTCTCTCGGTGCTGCAGGAACTGACCCAGCTGATTACAGGCGCGCACAAGGAGGTTCGGCTCACTGAGGAGGGGGAGAGGGGGAGAGGAGAGATTAGACAGAGAGACTCAGACTCAGTGGATCACCAGGCTGAGCGATGGATTATCGATGGGTTATTGATTATTGATTACCTGTCATAGTGGATCACCAGGCTGATGGCCTCGAACAGGATGGCGTTCTTTGCGTTGGAGTGCTGCACCTTCTTGGATTTGGGCGGCTCCTGCGCTTTGTTCAGAATGGTCTCCAGACACTCCACCAGCCGGCCCTTCACAGCGCCCTCCTCTGGAGGAGGATAGCACTGCAGGAGCCGGAGCAGCTTCACAGACAGCCAGGGAGCCGGGACAAAATAATAGGTGTAGTCCTGGAGATCAGTGTAGTGTGCAGTGTGCAGTGTGAGAGAGGAGCAGAGAGCAGTGTGTAGTGGAGCAGCAGTGTGCAGTGATGAGAGTGTATAGAGTGAGAGAGGAGAGGAAGTGGTACTGAGTGGAGCAGTGACGTATGATCTGAGAGGCGGAGAGCACTACATGCCGGGTGTGGAGTTGTGCACGCGAGTGAATGAAAAGAGAGGAGAGAGAGAGAGGAGTGAGTCTTCACTGCCTCGAGGGAGAACTCGGAGAGGCCAGCGTACACATGCTCTCCAGAGGTAGAGCAGGTTGGTCTCTCGGTGCTGCAGAACTGACCCAGCTGATGAGAGGCGCGCACAAGGAGGTTCGGCTCACTGAGGAGGGGGAGAGGGGGAGAGGAGAGATTAGACAGAGAGACTCAGACTCAGTGGATCACCAGGCTGAGCGATGGATTATCGATGGGTTATTGATTATTGATTACCTGTCATAGTGGATCACCAGGCTGATGGTCCACTCTCCCTCCTCTCTTTCTACTCGAACAGGATGGCGTTCTTTGCGTTGGAGTGCTGCACCTTCTTGGATTTGGGCGGCTCCTGCGCTTTGTTCAGAATGGTCTCCAGACACTCCACCAGCCGGCCCTTCACAGCGCCCTCCTCTGGAGGAGGATAGCACTGCAGGAGCCGGAGCAGCTTCACAGACAGCCAGGGAGCCGGGACAAAATAATAGGTGTAGTCCTGGAGATCAGTGGAGGCTGAAGAGACAATCTGAGAGAGGAGAGAGAGGAGAGAGGGAGTGTGAGAGGAGAGAGAAAGAGAGAGAGAGGAGAGAGGAGAGAGACAGAGTGAGAGAAGAGAGAGATCAGTGCAGTGTGTATAGCAGTGTGTATAGAGTGCAGTGTGTAGAGTGGAGAGGGTGTGAGAGAGTGCAGTGAGTAGTGATGCAGTGTGTCACCCTGCTCAGTGTGTACAGTGCAGTGTGTAGACGCAGGTTTTGAACTCGTCAGGAGTGTGTACAGTGCAGTGTGTAGAGAGATGCAGTGTGTACACGCCCTGAAAACACCCAGAGAAGAATGAGAGTGTGCGGAGAGCAGGGCAGTGTGTATAGTGTGCAGGGTGCAGTGTGTATAGTGCAGTGTGTACAGTGCAGTGTGTATAGCGTGCAGTGTGTATAGTGTGCAGTGTGTATAGTGTGCAGTGTGTATAGCGTGCAGTGTGTATAGTGCAGTGTGTATAGTGCAGTGTGTATAGTGCAGTGTGTATAGCGTGCAGTGTGTATAGTGCAGTGTGTATAGCGTGCAGTGTGTATAGTGCAGTGTGTATAGTGTGCAGTGTGTATAGCGTGCAGTGTGTATAGTGCAGTGTGTATAGTGCAGTGTGTATAGCGTGCAGTGTGTACAGTGCAGTGTGTACAGTGCAGTGTGTATAGTGCAGTGTGTATAGCGTGCAGTGTGTATAGCGTGCAGTGTGTATAGTGCAGTGTGTACAGTGCAGTGTGTATAGTGCAGTGTGTATAGCGTGCAGTGTGTATAGTGTGCAGTGTGTATAGTGCAGTGTGTATAGTGCAGTGTGTATAGCGTGCAGTGTGTATAGTGCAGTGTGTATAGTGCAGTGTGTATAGTGCAGTGTGTATAGTGCAGTGTGTACAGTGCAGTGTGTACAGTGCAGTGTGTATAGCGTGCAGTGTGTACAGTGCAGTGTGTATAGCGTGCAGTGTGTATAGTGTGCAGTGTGTATAGTGTGCAGTGTGTATAGCGTGCAGTGTGCTCCAGAGTTGCTCACCATGTGCTGATCGTTGAGGAGATGCACGACCCTCGAAGTCCACTCTCCCATGAGAACGAGATCCGGAGACGTCTTGTAGAGTCGAAGCAAACACAGAGCAGCACTCTGCTTTACACTGTCCATAGTGTCACTGAAACAACACCCCATAATAACCCCCTGATCACACACAGCAGCTCTCTGCTTCACACTGTCCATAGCGTCACTGAACACCCCATAATAACCCCCTGATCACACACAGCAGCTCTCTGCTTCACACTGTCCATAGCGACACTGAACACCCCATAATAACCCCCTGATCACACACAGCAGCTCTCTGCTTCACACTGTCCATAGCGACACTGAACACCCCATAATAACCCCCTGATCACACACAGCAGCTCTCTGCTTCACACTGTCCATAGCGACACTGAACACCCCATCATAACCCCCTGATCACACACAGCAGCTCTCTGCTTCACACTGTCCATAGCGACACTGAACACCCCATAATAACCCCCTGATCACACGCAGCAGCTCTCTGCTTCACACTGTCCATAGCGACACTGAACACCCCATCATAACCCCCTGACGACACACACGGAGCAGCTGTGCGCTCCGCCCCTGGTCGCGTGTCTCTGGCGTTGCTAAGCAGGCGCGCTCACCCTGCCACCAGCACCCGGGGGATGTCTGCGGCGAACGCCTCGCCCATCTCTCTGCTGCCCACGTTGGCGATGCAGTGCAGCGACAGGCACATGAAGGTGGGGTTGCGGCTCGCCAGGTCGTTCTTGACGCCGTTGTTGATCAGCCGGATCAGCTCGCTGTTGGAGTTCACCAGCACCGAGATGAACAGGTAGCCCTGGAGAGGAGAGAGGGGGCAGTGCTTCTCTCTGTTTCTCAGTGTACTTGATGCAGCTCAGCAGGGTCATGGTTATGGGTAGGGGGTAGGGGTAGTGTAGGGGTAGGGGGAGGGGTGTAGACCAGGGGAACAAGGGAGTCTCTCAATACCAATCTGTTCTCCCCCGTACGCCCATGAACTTGTTCGAGTCAGCAGTCAGCAGCGGTTACCAGTACCCCCATCCCCCGTAACGAAGGGGACCCCATAGGGGGTTCGGGGCCAGTTTACCCATCCATCCCCCATAGGGGGGGTAGTGCCCATCCCCATCAGGGTCCCATCCCCCAGTCACGAGCAGTAGCAAAGAGTCACCTGGTTATGGGTAGGGGGTGGTCCCCCCAATACATGAACAACTCCGGTAGTGTACATCCCCAGGGGGTCAGGGGGTAGGGGTAGGTGTATCCACAATTCTCCTCCACTCTGTTCCTCAGTGTAGGTTCCAGCTCAGCCCAACATCCCCAGTATGGGTAGGGGGTGGGGTTGACAAAGTGTAGGGGGGTTACCTCGGGGTAGTCGTAGGGGAGTCAGTACCAATACCCTAGATCCCCCAACCAATCACATCCCATCCCCCATCACAGGGTACTTGTTGGAGCTCAGCAGGGTAGGTAGTGGGGGGGGTGGACATGGTTATGGGGTATCCCCCATCCCAGTCTCTGCAGAGATGGTGACAATAGGTTCTCTGAAAGTCAGTGTCCCCACAGGGGTTATGGGTTAGTAGGGGGTATCCCCAGGGGTGTAGGGGGTAGGGGGTAGGGTCAGTGTTCTCTCACAATCTGTTTCTCAGTGTACTTGTTGGAGCTCAGCAGGGTTATGTTTAATAGGGTAGGGGGTAGTGGTAGGGGGTAGGGGGTATCACAGGGTCCCAGCTTCTCCCATCACAATCTGTTCCAGTGTACTTGTTGGAGCTCAGCAGGGTTATGGTTATGGGTAGGGGGTTGGGGTAGTGTAGGGGGTACAACCTCGAGGTAGGGGTATACCAATCACCATGCTTCAACCCCATCACATCTGTTTCTCAGTGTAACGAAGTTGGAGCTCAGCAGGGTTATGGTTTATGGAGTAGGGGGTTGGGGGTAGTGTAGGGGGTAGGGGG
>NC_054578.1:1364773-1382273 GCF_017654505.1 Polyodon spathula
TCCTTCGATGGCAGCGCATCCCGTCTCACTCTGGAATTGAGGGATGAGATAGAGATCTAGGCTAGGAGGAGAGGAGAGAGAGAGAGAGAGAGAGAGAGAGGAGAGAGAGATAGAGAGAGAGAGAGAGAGAGAGGAGAGATAGAGGAGAGGAGCCCGGTCACTGCGGGCAGCGATGCAGAATGAGGATTCAGAGAGACGCGGTGCGTGTGTGGAGAGAGGGAGAGAGATATTCAGGAGGGAGAGAGGAGAGATGGAGAGATGGAGAGAGATGGAGATGAGAGAGAGAGAGGTTGCAGCGACTGTCCTTATCGCTAGGGTGATAAGATTGTGCAAATATGATTCCGCCGCAGTGTGTTGCAAAATGCAAAATGCTCCGAATACAATCGCTCCGGCCGTCGATTCGATTTGCAAGCGTTGCGATTATTATTATTATTATTATTATTATTATTATTATTATTATTATTATTATTATTATTATTTATTCTTGTCTTTTATTTCGTATGCTCTTATTCTTGTCTTGGACTCGTGACCGAACATGCTGTCTTCTCGGCCTATACTCGGGACCGGACAGTCTTGAGCGGATACCAGCTGGAAGCGAGGATAGGCATTGAAGGGGGGGGGGGGGAGGAGGATAGGGGGGGGGATAGAAGAGAGAAGAGAGAAGAGAGAAGATCCCACCCACCTAGGGGAGAGGGCAGAGAGAGAGGGGGGGGGCCCCCCACCTAGGAGAGGGGGGGGGGGGGCCCCCACCTAGAGGGGGGGTGGATCGGGCAGCGAGAGGAGGCCCAGGGCTGGATAGGGGGGTGGGATAGGGGGGTGGGATTTTTTTGGTGTTTTATTAAAACGCGGTGGGGGGGGGGGTAAAGACTGACTGCGATTGGAGGAGAGGCGTGCCAGTCAGTCCCTTTCTCAGCGCTTCCTAAAGGTAATTTCAACCCATTCTGCGTTCATGGAAACGCCTCCGCTCGCCGCACCCGGGCGCGTTGAAACGGGCGCCATTGCGGCTCCGCTGCGGTCGGAATCGGGCGAGAAAACAACGAGGAGTCGGAGCCGCAATGGCGGACACGGGCTGCAGCTTCACAGCGGCGCCCTGCCAGGGTGTGGGCGGGATCTGCAGCCCCTTCACATCCTATCACCGCGCCCGATTCACGTCGATAGGCGGGGCGCTGCGGCCTGACCCTATCCGCGCTGCCCTCTCCTCCTGTGGGCGGGGTCCGGGGGCGCCTATCGTCCTATCAGGAGGCGCGGTTCGCGGGGCGGGCGGGGCCGGGCCGGTGTAAGGTCAGCGTGGCGCTGCTGCAGGAGAGGCAGAGTCGCGAAATGGCGGAAAGCGCGGTGATGGAGGTGAGCGGCGAGGCTTTCGAGCCGGGAGGGGAGGGAAGCGGCTGCGGACGCGGCGAGGCTTTCGAGCCGGGAGGGGAGGGAAGCGGCTGCGGACGCGGCGAGGCTTTCGAGCCGGGAGGGGAGGGAAGCGGCTGCGGACGCGGCGAGGCTTTCGAGCCGGGAGGGGAGGGACTGCAGACGGGGGGGCCCCGGTGCTGCTGCTGCTTTTTTCAGTTGTATTTTTCATGCCCAAATTAACGATGACTTGCTGATTATTATTATTATTATTATTATTATTTTAAACGTGTCTCCTCTTCTAAAATGTTTTGAAAAGTGACGTTAATAATTATGTAGAGGTCAGCTTCGCCAGCGCCACTATCGCTAATAATGATAATAATGATAATAATGCTGATGATATTATTATTAATAATATTAATGATGCGATCGCTGTTAACGCAGAGATTGGAAACGCGTCCCCGTGGATGTGTTCGTGCGTGTCTTTTATTTCGTAGTAATGACCAGCGTGGGTGAGACCGCGTGTCCCTCCAAACTGCGACACGCTCTCAACACGCGTGTTTCTGACACGGAGGTCGCGCCCGGGCGCACGAGGTTGTGTTTAAATCTCGCTGTGTTTTGCGTGTTTTTTTTTTTTCCCTTTCTTTGTGTTGAGTCGCGCTGCTGCTCTCCAGCTAGCCGAAACGTGCTCTGACGTCATTCATTCATCCTGGGGACTGGGGGGCTGGGGGGTTCAATAAAGTACCGAGTTTAAAAAAAAATAGCATTTAAACTTTTATATTGATACACACGGTTTATCACAAGTGCTTTTATACAATCTCGCTAACATCTAAGCGTCTCTCTAACCCGGTGCCAAAATTTAAAATAAAACAATAAATCTCTAGCATGCAAGAATCCCAGACTGGGCATCTGTTACGAATCGTCCTGACCTGGAAGGTTCTCGTAATCCATTATTATTATACCCGTCAGTCGCGCTAGATTGGGATGCGGCGCACCTCAAACGATTCAGGTGGGATTTTGAGTAAGCTGAGCTTCAGTTCGGGATTTCTGTTTCTTGCAGCGCAGTCGAGATGAAGAGGCGAGTGCAATTCCAGCTGAATTCCCAGCAGGATCGTTCATTCCCAGTGTCCCGTTCCCTCTAGCGAACCCCTCGGGTCTAACAGGCAGCGCTGGGACCCGGTTCGTTATCAGCAGGGTGTGCTGTGTCTCTAGATCTCTCTGTGTTTTAAGTGGGACCGGGGTACCCCAGTCCTGCAAACGCTTGACCGGGACGGAGTGTTTATTTGTGGTTTTATTTTGCCTGTTGTTCTGGGTGAGTGAATGCGTGTGTCTCCCCCTGCAGGTGTCGTGCAGCGCTGCGGAAAGCTCCGTGAAGCCCCAAGCAGAGGAGATGACGTCTAAGGATTATTACTTTGACTCGTACGCTCACTTCGGCATCCACGAGGTGAGCGAAATACATGGGAACGCATGGGATACGGCACGGTACAGGAGGACTCGCCCCCCTCTCTATACAGCATGAACCCACCCCCTCTATATAGAATGAACTCCCTCAGCTTCATAGAGTCCAGTGAAAGCTGCTGAATAATGTTCCCTTGTTAACATATTGAATTGCACCCCCTCTATATAGAATGAACTCCCTCAGCTTCATAGAGTCCAGTGAAAGCTGCTGAATAATGTTCCCTTGTTATCATATTGAATTCTGCTCCTCTTTGTAGTTTTTCCTGGGGCTTCACTTAATTTGAAAAATGTGACGTTTTAGAAATCTAACCTGAAATTTACACTCATATTTTTTTAGTGTCATTTGATTCTAAATGACAAATAGAATAGAACTGACTCTCTCATAGTTTCAATTGTCTGAATTCTAGATGGACTTTTTTTGTCGCTGGCTGTAGCATCGGTGTTGACCTGCCTGCAGATTGGTGCTGTGCTGAAGCGCACTGCCTTGTATTAACCCTCTCCCCCACCCCCTCCCCCCTCCTGTGGATGCTGCAGGAGATGCTGAAGGACGAGGTTCGGACGCTCACCTACAGGAACTCCATGTTCCACAACAAGCATCTCTTCAAGGACAAGGTGGTCCTGGACGTGGGCAGCGGCACAGGGATCCTGTGCATGTTCGCTGCTAAAGCAGGAGCCAAGAAAGTGATTGGGGTGAGAGGGGAGAGGAGCTGTACTCGGAGAGGGGAGGGCTGGGCGGCGCTCTCCCGGGAGGGGAGGGGAGGGCTGGGGTGTGTCTGTAGGATTTGATGTCTGGCTGCCATGTTTTGATTTATTATAGTATTATTTCTCGTTTTTGTTTCAGATCGAGGGGGGGGAGCGCCTGGGCCAGGGCTGGGCCGGCGTCAAAGTGTCTGTCGGATTTGATCTTGGCTGCCATGGTGTTTGATTTATTATAGTATTATTCTCGTTTTTGTTTCCCATACATCGAGGTGTTCTTCCAGTATTTCTATTGGGCTGTGTGTGTGTCTGTGGGATTTGATGTCTGGCTGCCATGTTTTGATTTATTATAGTATTATTTCTCGTTTTTGTTTCAGATCGAGTGTTCCAGTATTTCTGACTACGCTGTGAAAATCGTCAAGGCCAACAAACTGGATCACAGTGAGTGTGTGTGTGTGTGTGTGTGTGTGTGTGTGTGTGTGTGCGCTGCCACTAACCCAGCCAGCTGGATCACAGTGAGTGTGTGTGTGTGTGTGTGTGTGTGTGTGCGTGCCACTAACCCAGCCAGCTGCGATCACAGTGAGGGTGGTGTATGCGTCACGATTCTGCCACTACACAGTGAGGCCAGCTGTGCTGTGTCGTGCGCAGCGAGGTGCTGGGCCCAGCTGGATCACAGTGAGTGTGCGCGCTGCAGACGCTGGTCGATTCTATTAGGAAGGTGTGTGTGTGATCTGAGTCCTGTATTAATTCTCTCTGCAGTCGTGTCTATAATCAAGGGGAAGGTGGAGGAGGTCACTCTGCCAGTGGAGAAGGTGGATATCATCATCTCCGAGTGGATGGGATACTGTCTGTTTTACGAGTCCATGCTGAACACAGTCATCTACGCCCGGGACAAGTGGCTGGTGAGGGGGCGGGGCCTGGAGGAGGGGGGCAGGGCCTGGGTGATGAAGGGGAGGGGCAGGGCTGTCTGGTCTAACCCTATTTCTGTTCTCTTCCCAGAAACCAGATGGTCTGATTTTCCCCGACAGAGCGACTCTGTACGTGACGGCCATTGAAGACAGACAATACAAGGAATACAAAATCCACTGTGAGTGCGGAGAGCCAGAAACACACACACCCCCACACACACCACACTCGAGTACCACTTACACTGGGACACCACACACACCAGGAGTATACAATCACACCGTAGTGCAGGTCACAGCAGAAACAACACACACACTCACACACAGGTCGGTCTACACAAGTCGCATGAGGGGAACAGGACAGGGGACCACGACGGTAGATCCACACCTCCCCCACACACCCACAACACTGCAGGCAGTAACAATCCGTGTAGGGGTGTGTGATGTCAGACACCTGCAGCACACCGGGTTCATGTCGACACAGATAACACACACACACCCCCACACACACACACTGACACACAGTATACAATCCACTGAGTGCGGAGAGCCAGAAACACACACACCCCCACACACCACACACACACAGTATACAATCCAGTGAGTGCAGCGAGGCAGAAACACACACACACAGTATACAGTCAGAGGGCAGGGAGCCAGCCAGGAGCTGATGTGCAGCTAATTCTCTGTCCTCTGTCCCCTGTGCTCCATCTCAGGGTGGGAGAACGTCTATGGGTTTGACATGTCCTGCATTAAAGAGGTCGCAATCAAGGAGCCGCTGGTGGACGTCGTGGACCCGAAGCAGCTGGTCTCGAGCGCCTGTCTGATCAAGGTGAGGAACGGAGAGAACGGGGGGGGGCGGGGGCTGTGAGGCACAACCACGAGAGACCAAGTCAACTGGGAGAAACGTTTTAATGCCTTCGTCACCCAGAACTGCACTGGATCAGAAACTCCAAACCAGATGAGACTGAGAGAGAGTCAAGTTAGCAGAGAAACCTCATTTAAGTCTCTAACCTTTTTGAATCCTGTACCCCTCCCTTTGTGTTAATCCTCTCTCTCTCTCTCTCTCTCAGGAGGTTGATATCTACACAGTGAAGATTGAAGACCTGTCCTTCTCCTCTCCTTTCTGCCTGCAAGTGAAGAGGAATGACTACACCCACGCGCTGGTCACCTACTTCAACATTGAGTTCACTCGCTGTCACAAGAGAACTGGCTTCTCCACCAGTGAGTGCAGCCCAAACCACAGCTCCCAGTGCAGCAAACCATTCCGCTCGCGGGATTCTCCTCCTCTCCACTTCAGAGCGAGAGCGAGCGCTTTACACGAATATCTGTTTCTATATATAATTTATCTTTTCTGCCATTTCTAATACTGCCAAAACAATGCTGGGTAAATGCCGTCTTTGCAATTAACATTTTTAAAGATGTGTTACTCTTACACAAAGTAAATAAACACAGTATACTGGAATCGCAGTAGTGGTGGTCACACACACACACACACACACACACTCTCATATGCTATTTCTTGTCGCCTCTGTGTCGCTCCCGGTCCCTCGGGCAGGCGCTTCTCAATCAGGCTTCCTCTGATGCAGCTCGATTACCAAAATAAAGATTTTATTGATGTGACAATTTTAAGTTTTGCTGACGCACCTAAACCGCGAACATCAGCACAACGCCGTAGAGATTCCTCCTCTCTCTCTCGTACGCGCAGCTGTGACTGGTCTCCGTGGCTCAGTCTCCACGCTGGACGGCTAGTTCTGCCGTCCCTCTCCTAACAGGACCATTGGCTGAGTCCTGGGAATTCTGTCTGCCTGAGGGGCAGGTTTTGGGGAGGCGCTTGTTCTCAGACTGTGTGTTAATCCTCTCTCTCGCTCTCAGGCCCCGAGTCTCCCTACACTCACTGGAAGCAGACTGTGTTCTACCTGGACGATTACCTCACCGTGAAGACCGGAGAGGAGATCCTGGGAACCATCTCCATGAAGCCCAACGCCAAGAACAATGTGAGTGCTGAACTGGGAGCACTGGGAACCAGAGAATCCACTCCTTCAGCTTCATAGAGTCCAGTGAAAGCTGCTGAATAATGTTCCCTTGTTAACATACTGAATTGGACCCCCTCTACAGCTGTGTGTTCAGCAGGCTTGTGATTCACTGCAGTAACTGGAGCTAATCTCTCTCTCTCTCTCTCTCCTCTCTCTCTCTCTCTCTCTCTCTCTCTCTCTCTCTCTCTCCAGCGTGATCTTGACTTCTCCATTGATATCGATTTCAAAGGGCAGCTCTGCGAGATTTCCAAGACCTGTGAGTACCGAATGCGCTAGAAAACGATTCATCCGTCAATCAAACATTACCAGCGAGTCCAGCTGCATCACCCCCCCCCCCGGGTCTCCACAGCAACGCCACCGCCTCGTCCCGTCACCACGGCAACCGCCCTGCCCACTGCTGGAAGCAGCTGTTTTTCTGTTCTGCCCTGTTTTGTTTACTTCCTGTGTTGTGAGTTTCCACGGAAAGGCAACGCTTCTCCTGACCATACGTTTTTATACCCGAGGTGTTATTATGGTCTGTAATTCTTGTTTTTTCTGAGATCTATTAAAGTAAAGGAGACTGAGGCTCAAGATTTTAGCCTGGTTTGTGGGGGAGGGGTTTGTGTTTTAATAAATTAAAATGGGATGTTTTTCAAACTGAAGAAGGAACATTTGTATTTATTTTCTTGCTGCTTTATTCATGGTTTTGGGTGTTTTTTGTTTTATTTTTAAAAAAAATAAATATTAAAGGATTTGGTCTGAGTGACGTCTGGGTCTCGT
Organism: Polyodon spathula; assembly: GCF_017654505.1. Classification (NCBI taxonomy): domain Eukaryota; kingdom Metazoa; phylum Chordata; class Actinopteri; order Acipenseriformes; family Polyodontidae; genus Polyodon; species Polyodon spathula. The sequence continues at coordinate 1,371,966 of NC_054578.1, forward strand.
CTGTCTTTATGAAACTGGGTTCGCAGAGCGGAGCCTGGAAGAGAAGAGTCGGAGCGATCTGGAATCCAGAACCTCTCCGAGTGTCGGGCGTCTCCAACGTGGGTGTGGGTCCCCCCCCTCCCCTCGCTCCCTTGGGTTTTAGTGGTTAACCCGAGGCGCGTCTCCCTCTATTGTGTTGAGTTTTTGTCAGTTTGAGAGCAGTCGGTTTTTATAGTCTGATTCAGTAAGTTATCCATGCTCCACTGTCTGGGGGAGGGTGTAAACTAACTGGTCAGTCAACAGCGCCTGCTCTTACAGAGCAGTGAACACAACGCTGAACTAGAATTATGGTGGCGGCCGCAGTACTTCTCTTTTAGTAGCTCACTTTACTCTCAGTAGCGTGTGCAGTGGCAGGTTTAAGAGGCTGGCTGTAGTTCCTCTATCAAACCACACGAGGGCAGCAGGGCGCCACAGTCTCGCAGAGAGAGAGACAAGTAATGAGATCCAGATGGCTTTTTTTTTTTTTTTTCCCATGTAAAATATCCCAGATTCAGAAAGCACGGAATTTGAGCAGAGAGAGATCCTTGCAGACTCCTGCACGCCAGCGCAGGGGGACACTGTGTGACAGACGGACAGACAGGCTGTCAGTCTCACAGAAACATCTTCGGGTTTAAAAGTGGAGCTTTAAGCTCTGAGCTCAACCTCCTTGTGCGCCGTCCTTCTGATGAGACATCAAACAAACGAGGTCCTATTGGAAGTGACTCTGCAGCAGCCCCTGACTCGCTGTGTCTCTGTGTGAGACCCTGAGCGAGTCCCTGAACCTCCTTGTGCTCCGTCCTTCAGGCGAGACGTTGTTTTAACAGTCTCTGCAGCCGATAGAGCACACATCCTGGTCTCTGTGAGTTGCTTTGGATAAAGGTGTCTCCTAAGAAACAAATAATAATCTCCAGTCTGTTGCTACCATATATAATACACTGATCAATACAGCCTCTAATAGACCATCATCAATACAGCCTCTCTAATACAGCATCATCAATACAGCCTCTCTAATACAGCATCATCAATACAGCCTCTCTAATACAGCATCATCAATACAGCCTCTCTAATACAGCATCATCGATACAGCCTCTCTAATACAGCATCATCAATACAGCCTCTCTAATACAGCATCATCAATACAGCCTCTCTCCTCTAATACAGCATCATCAATACAGCCTCTCTAATACAGCATCATCAATACAGCCTCTCTCCTCTAATACAGCATCATCAATACAGCCTCTCCAGCCTCTCTAATACAGCATCATCAATACAGCCTCTCTCCTCTAATACAGCATCATCAATACAGCCTCTCTCCTCTAATACAGCATCATCAATACAGCCTCTCTAATACAGCATCATCAATACAGCCTCTCTCCTCTAATACAGCATCATCGATACAGCCTCTCTCCTCTAATACAGCATCATCAATACAGCCTCTCTAATACAGCATCATCAATACAGCCTCTCTCCTCTAATACAGCATCATCATACAGCCTCTCTAATACAACATCATCGATACAGATACAGCCTCTCTCCTCTCGAATCTCTAATACAGCATCATCGATACAGCCTCTCTCCTCTAATACAGCATCATCAATACAGCCTCTCTAATACAGCATCATCAATACAGCTCTCATCTAATACAGCATCATCTACAGCCTCTCTCCTCTAATGCAGCATCATCAATACAGCCTCTCTAATACAGCATCATCAATACAGCCTCTCTCCTCTAATACAGCATCATCAATACAGCCTCTCTAATACAGCATCATCAATACAGCCTCTCTCCTCTAATACAGCATCATCAATACAGCCTCTCTAATACAGCATCATCAATACAGCCTCTCTCCTCTAATACAGCATCATCAATACAGCCTCTCTAATACAGCATCATCAATACAGCCTCTCTCCTCTAATACAGCATCATCAATACAGCCTCTCTAATACAGCATCATCAATACAGCCTCTCTCCTCTAATACAGCATCATCAATACAGCCTCTCTAATACAGCATCATCAATACAGCCTCTCTCAGCTCTACATACAGCATCATCAATACAGCCTCTCTCTAATACAGCATCATCAATACAGCCTCTCTAATACAGCATCATCAATACAGCCTCTCTCCTCTAATACAGCATCATCAATACAGCCTCTCTAATACAGCATCATCAATACAGCCTCTCTAATACAGCATCATCAATACAGCCTCTCTCCTCTAATACAGCATCATCAATACAGCCTCTCTAATACAGCATCATCGATACAGCCTCTCTAATACAGCATCATCAATACAGCCTCTCTAATACAGCATCATCAATACAGCCTCTCTCCTCTAATACAGCATCATCAATACAGCCTCTCTAATACAGCATCATCAATACAGCCTCTCTCCTCTAATACAGCATCATCAATACAGCCTCTCTAATACAGCATCATCAATACAGCCTCTCTAATACAGCATCATCAATACAGCCTCTCTAATACAGCATCATCAATACAGCCTCTCTAATACAGCATCATCAATACAGCCTCTCTCCTCTAATACAGCATCATCAATACAGCCTCTCTCCTCTAATACAGCATCATCAATACAGCCTCTCTAATACAGCATCATCAATACAGCCTCTCTCCTCTAATACAGCATCATCAATACAGCCTCTCTAATACAGCATCATCAATACAGCCTCTCTCCTCTAATACAGCATCATCAATACAGCCTCTCTCCTCTAATACAGCATCATCAATACAGCCTCTCTCCTCTAATACAGCATCATCAATACAGCCTCTCTCCTCTAATACAGCATCATCAATACAGCCTCTCTAATACAGCATCATCAATACAGCCTCTCTAATACAGCATCATCAATACAGCCTCTCTCCTCTAATACAGCATCATCAATACAGCCTCTCTAATACAGCATCATCAATACAGCCTCTCTAATACAGCATCATCAATACAGCCTCTCTAATACAGCATCATCAATACAGCCTCTCTAATACAGCATCATCAATACAGCCTCTCTCTAATACAGCATCATCAATACAGCCTCTCTCCTCTAATACAGCATCATCAATACAGCCTCTCTAATACAGCATCATCGATACAGCCTCTCTAATACAGCATCATCAATACAGCCTCTCTCTAATACAGCATCATCGATACAGCCTCTCTCCTCTAATACAGCATCATCGATACAGCCTCTCTAATACAGCATCATCGATACAGCCTCTCTCCTCTAATACAGCATCATCAATACAGCCTCTCTAATACAGCATCATCAATACAGCCTCTCCTCTAATACAGCATCATCAATACAGCCTCTCTAATACAGCATCATCAATACAGCCTCTCTAATACAGCATCATCAATACAGCCTCTCTAATACAGCATCATCAATACAGCCTCTCTCCTCTAATACAGCATCATCAATACAGCCTCTCTAATACAGCATCATCAATACAGCCTCTCTAATACAGCATCATCGATACAGCCTCTCTAATACAGCATCATCAATACAGCCTCTCTCCTCTAATACAGCATCATCAATACAGCCTCTCTAATACAGCATCATCAATACAGCCTCTCTCCTCTAATACAGCATCATCAATACAGCCTCTCTAATACAGCATCATCAATACAGCCTCTCTCCTCTAATACAGCATCATCAATACAGCCTCTCTCCTCTAATACAGCATCATCGATACAGCCCCTCCCCTCTACAGCGAGATGAGGAGATACCCTCGGAGTAGCTAGAGGAGTGATCTGTCCTCTGAGAGATTCCTGTACGTAGTAGCTAGGAAGATTACAGCATCTCTCACAGCCTCTCTAATACAGCATCATCAATACAGCCTCTCTGGAGATTATGTCCATCTAGTTAATGCGGAGAGAGGGAGAGAGCATCATCGATACAGCCTCTCTCCTCTAGAGAGCATCATCCCCAGGAGGAGGGGGGCGGGCGGAGCAGGAGACAAAGGAGGAGATCCTCTAATCGAGAAGGTCTGGAAGAAAACCATTTTTAGAAGTAGATCAGAGGGGGAGCATCAGAGAGTACAGCCTCTCTAATACAGCATCATCAAGGACAGCCTCTCTCCTCTAATACAGCATCATCAAGCGATGATCTGAGCAGTCGGGAGGGAGGAGTTATTAAAGAGAGGTTTTCTTTCTCTCAAACAATTCGTTTGTTAATCTCTCGAAGAACCCTCCGACCTTTCAGCACGCGCCTGTCTTAATACAGTCTTCTACATAGATCAGACGCAAGAGCAAAGAAGGTCGAGGAAAGACAGGTAAGAGTAAGAGCCTGTCTCGATCTCTGTTGTGTCTGTATTGAGCAAAGACTTACCAATCTTTGTCCTAGTGAGAACACAATAGAAGGAAAAATACCCGGTTTTTGCAGAACTCAAAGTGAGTTTGAGCGCCCCGGGAGCAGTATCAATCGAATCTCTCCTATCCTTCTAGGCGCCCTCTCCTCTCTCCTCTCTCTCTCTCTCTCCTCTCTAATCTCAGCTCATCTCTCCTCTCTCCTCTCCTCTCTCCCTCGCTCTCTCTGCTCTGATTTCTTTGCAGAATGTCAACAACTTCACTGGAGAAAATCCCTCATTCATGTGTCATAAGGGAGGAAGTACATATTATATCAATATATAGATATATATATATATATATATATATATATATATACACACACTCTATATAATTGCTGGCTAGCTCTTATCTCAGCAGTGACACACGTCCTGTTTGTGGGAGTGACTTCCTGTCGCTGAAACAATGCAAACATCCTCCTGAAAGTTCCTAATATTTAATATTTATATATTTCCAATATTTATATATTTCCAATGTTTATATATTTCCAATATTTATATATTTCCAATATTTATATATTTCCAATGTTTATAACGTTTATATATTTATAACGTTTATATATTTATAATGTTTATATCTCAGGGGTTTGATTTGAAGAAGCTGTTGATTTATTGGCAGAATAATGAATCACAGAAACAACTCTGTAAAAAGATGCATAAATACTGAAATAAACCCTCCTCTCCCTCTCCTCTCTCTCTCTCTCCTCCTCTCCAACTCCTCTCTCCTCTCCTCTCCTCTCATCGCTCTCTCCTCTCTCTCCCTCTCCTCAGCCTCTCTCCTCTCTCTCTCTCTCCTCTCAGCCTCTCTCCTCTCTCCTCTCCCCCCTCTCCTCTCAGAAACTATCTAATCCAAGCAGGGAGACGTTTTAAGTGTATTTATCCTGTCCGATATAGGGAGTTTCAGAGTTGAGTAGAGAATCGACGCTCTTTTAGAGGGTAAATGAACAGTTCCAGGTTGATATTTGGAGGAGAGTCCTCTATCCCCTCTTCTCTCTCTCTCTCTCTCTCTCAGGATGGCCGGATCACATCACTGTCTCGAGTAGGCTGAGTGTGAGATAATTGAGAACCAGATCGAGAAGAGGAGTCGTCAGAAAATCGAACAAAAGACGATCACAGAAGAGACATGCGCTTTGTACGTTTGTAGGAGACTTCAAGTGAAGATCACAGTAGAAATACAAAGGTTAAAATATGACAGGTTGCAAATATATAAGTGAGTGAAATCTATAAAGGGGGGCTTAACTCTTTCTCTCGGGTGTTTGAAGTACTCTCCTCTCCTTCAACCTGTCTCTTCCTCCCATACTCGGCAATATTTACAAATATAGAGACCCAATCTATCTTCGCTTATCAGTGTCTATGAGCTCTGTCTGTCTCTCTGTCTCTGTCTTGGTCTCTCTCCCCTCCTCCATAGTGGGACGTTTGAAAGTCTCCTCTGGGAATCTTCTCCTCTCCTCCTCTCTCTCCTCTCCAATCGCCACTAGGATTCTCCTCCTCTCCTCTCCCTCCCCTCTCCTCTCTGATCCCTCCTCTCCCCTCTCCAGCCTCCTCTCTCAGACTCCGGGAGAGGATCTCGCGCTCCAGTCCTCTCTCCTCTCTCTCTCTCTCAGGATGGCCGGATCACATCACTGTCTCGGGTGTTTGAAGTACCTCATGTTCATCTTCAACCTGGTCTTCTGGGTGAGCAGTGCATTGTGGGATACTGGAGGGGCTGTCTGTCTGTCTTTCTGTCAATTGTGCGCAAACTTCTGTCCCCCCCCCCCCCAGTGTGGCTACGAGGATTATTCAGCCATGGACACAACGACTGTTGAGGGCGACGTGCTCGTTTCATCAGGTTTCACTAGGGGTTTAATAATTAGACTCCCGCTGCACAGCGGTGTGATCCGGTCCTGCTTTCACTAGGAGTTTAATAATCAGACTCCCGCTGCACAGCGGTGTGATCCAGTCCTGCTTTCACTAGGAGTTTAATAATCAGACTCCCGCTGCACAGCGGTGTGATCCAGTCCTGCTTTCACTAGGAGTTTAATAATCAGACTCCCGCTGCACAGCAGTGTGATCCAGTCCTGCTTTCACTAGGAGTTTAATAATCAGACTCCCGCTGCACAGCAGTGTGATCCAGTCCTGCTTTCACTAGGAGTTTAATAATCAGACTCCCGCTGCACAGCGTGTGTGATCCAGTCCTGCTTTCACTAGGAGTTTAATAATCAGACTCCCGCTGCACAGCAGTGTGATCCAGTCCTGCTTTCACTAGGAGTTTAATAATCAGACTCCCGCTGCACAGCAGTGTGATCCAGTCCTGCTTTCACTAGGAGTTTAATAATCAGACTCCCGCTGCACAGCAGTGTGATCCAGTCCTGCTTTCACTAGGAGTTTAATAATCAGACTCCCGCTGCACAGCAGTGTGATCCAGTCCTGCTTTCACTAGGAGTTTAATAATCAGACTCCCGCTGCACAGCAGTGTGATCCAGTCCTGCTTTCACTAGGAGTTTAATAATCAGACTCCCGCTGCACAGCAGTGTGATCCAGTCCTGCTTTCACTAGGAGTTTAATAATCAGACTCCCGCTGCACAGCGGTGTGATCCAGTCCTGCTTTCACTAGGAGTTTAATAATCAGACTCCCGCTGCACAGCGGTGTGATCCAGTCCTGCTTTCACTAGGAGTTTAATAATCAGACTCCCGCTGCACAGCAGTGTGATCCAGTCCTGCTTTCACTAGGAGTTTAATAATCAGACTCCCGCTGCACAGCAGTGTGATCCAGTCCTGCTTTCACTAGGAGTTTAATAATCAGACTCCCGCTGCACAGCGGTGTGATCCAGTCCTGCTTTCACTAGGAGTTTAATAATCAGACTCCCGCTGCACAGCAGTGTGATCCAGTCCTGCTTTCACTAGGTGTTTAATAATCAGACTCCCGCTGCACAGCAGTGTGATCCAGTCCTGCTTTCACTAGGAGTTTAATAATCAGACTCCCGCTGCACAGCAGTGTGATCCAGTCCTGCTTTCACTAGGAGTTTAATAATCAGACTCCCGCTGCACAGCAGTGTGATCCAGTCCTGCTTTCACTAGGAGTTTAATAATCAGACTCCCGCTGCACAGCGGTGTGATCCAGTCCTGCTTTCACTAGGAGTTTAATAATCAGACTCCCGCTGCACAGCAGTGTGATCCAGTCCTGCTTTCACTAGGAGTTTAATAATCAGACTCCCGCTGCACAGCAGTGTGATCCAGTCCTGCTTTCACTAGGAGTTTAATAATAAGACTCCCGCTGCACAGCAGTGTGATCCAGTCCTGGTTTCACTGGGAGTTTAATAATAAGACTCACCCTCTTCTCCCCTCCCAGCTCGGGGGGTGTGGTTTGTTTGGCGTGGGGGTGTGGCTGGCTGTCACTCAAGCCCCCTTTGCCAGCCTGTCCTCCTCCTTCCCATCAGTCTCTGCTGCCAACCTCATCCTGGTTGCCGGGGGCGTCACCATGGTGATCGGCTTCATCGGCTGCCTGGGGGCCGTCAAAGAGCATCGCTGTCTGCTGATGAGTGTGAGTGACACTGCCCCCTGCTGCACAGGGAGGGAACTGCAGGCTAATTATCTCTATAGTATCTCTCTATCTATAGTATCTTTCTGTCTATTTCTCTCTCTATCTATAGTATCTATCTGTCTATTTCTCTCTCTATCTATAGTATCTATCTGTCTATTATTTGCTCTTATTAGGACCGAAGTCACTGTGTTTTATATCTTTGCTCTTAACTGCACTGCAATTCTTGATCTGTATTTTTTTGTAGAGTGTAAGTCGCTCTTGCTAAGGGCTTCAGCTAGAAACATATACTGTAGTGCAGACACACTGTGATTAGTGATTGCGATTAGTGACTGTGTCACACTGGGTCTGTCTGTTTCAGTTCTTTGTGATTCTGCTGCTCATCTTCCTCACTGAAGTGATTGTTGGGGGCGTGCTGTACTTCTACAGAGAGCAGGTGAGAGGAGAGAGGGGAGAGAGTGTGTGTGGAAGGGGGAGTGTGTGTGCGTCTGTGTGTGGGGGGGACAGAGGGAGGGAGGGGAGGGGAGTGTGGTTCTGTGTCCGAATTGTTCCTAGTATCTCTCTCTCTCTATCTCTCAGTTTGACAGGAGCGCTCAGGAGGATCTGAAGAAAGGGATGATTTTCTACAACAAGAAGGGGAACGAGGGGCTGTCTGTCGCCTGGGACACCGTGCAGGAGAAAGTGAGATAGAGAGCTGAGAGTGTCTGTGAGAGAGGTGGAGAGCTGAGATAGAGCTGAGAGTGTCTGTGAGAGAGGTGGAGAGCTGAGCATGTCTGTGAGAGAGATAGAGAGCTGAGAGTGTCTGTGAGAGAGGTGGAGCTGAGAGTGTCTGTAAGAGAGGTGGAGAGCTGAGAGTGTCTGTAAGAGAGATGGAGAGTTGAGTTTCGCGGTGAGATGGAGAGTCGAGTTTCTCTGTGAGATGGAGAGTCGAGTTTCGCTGTAAGATGGAGAGTCGAGTTGAGTCAGAGTTTCTCTGTGTGTTTCTGTGTGTTTCTCTCTCATAGTAATCTCTGTGTTCCTCTCAGTTTAAATGCTGTGGAGTTTATAACAGTAGCGACTGGAAAGAGATGCTGGGTACCTCTGTACTCCCCCGTTCCTGCTGCAGTGTTGCAGTCCAGCCCCACTGCAAGACATGGGACACGGTGAGACCATTGGCATTTCTAAGGGGGTGGCTAGAACTCCTCAAACTTTGAAAGTACATTCATCTCTGTCTCTCTGTCTCTGTCTCTCAGGCCTGTTACAGGCAGGTGAAGGACTGGCTTCACCAACACATTTATTCTGTTCTCGTCTTTGGGATCGCTATCGGAATCGTGCAGGTAACAGTGTGTGTGAGTGTGTCAGTGTGAGTGTGTGTCAGTGTGTGTGTGTGTCAGTGTGAGTGTGTCTTATTAATAATAATCTCTCTCTCTCTCTCCTCTCTCTCTCTCTCTCTCTCCTCTCAGGTTTTTGCTCTCGGGTTTTCTCTGCTGCTGTACTGTCAGATTCGAAGAGCCGAGAAATACCTGAACTGAGACACAGACTGACACACACAGAGACACACACACACACACAGACAGACCGAGACAGACACACACACACACACACACACACACAGAGCCCCACAATCCTGTTCAGTTTGATGCTACAATATAATCCCTTCTTCTTGGTGTCTGTGTTAGTTTTAAAATACATTTTGCATAATTCCAAATATATATGTAATTATGTTTTTTGAATCTGTAAGAAACATACTAACTATATATTTTGCTATGAACTCTGTTCCAAAGATAATATTCTTAAAAATAAATAAATAAATAAATAAATAAAAACTATGGCGCCTCCTAGCGGCCACATATTGCACTGCACTGTACTACTGCAGCCCTTTCCTCTCGTTTTCAGTCTCGTTTCGCACGCGTTTGTATTTTCCACTCGGTTTGTTTCTGAACTGCATTGCATTGTACAGCTTTGTGAAAGTCCTGGTGTGTTTTCTACCCCAGCGAGTCTCGCTGCCGTCTGCATCTCTCACTGCTTTCTGAGTTTCACAATAAAAGAACGATTGACCAAAACAAGGGTTTGTGTTTTACTGTCGTGAAGCAGACAGACAGACAGGCGCGCACATACACACTGACACAAACTCACACACACATTGACCCACACTGACACTCACACACACACACACACACACACACACACACACACAATGCAAGTTAAAAATTTTAAAAGCCTTTTAAAATCTAGAGTAACATTGCTGTGATTTGAATGAATCCCCACACAGCCCCCGCGCACAGAGCCGGGACCCGGGACTTTCCTCCTCTTTACACACTCAACTTTCAATATTACAAACAGGCGCTAGAGTGCCTAGAGCAGACAGTCCTCCTCAATCCCAGGATCCCCTGGGGCAAGGGGGGGTCAGTCCAGAACTTCGATGAGGTCATTGAG
>NC_054578.1:1392273-1402495 GCF_017654505.1 Polyodon spathula
TATATATTCAAACAAAGAAAACGATGAAAAAGTCTGAATTTGATGCAGTAAAATGAATCAGGAACCCAGGTTCGAACCAGCAGTTCGGTCTGTAGTAGACAAAAACAAAACGTCTGCTTTCATACGGAAGCAGATCCTCTTCGATTGGGTTTGAATCTACGTTTTCACAGCGAGATACTGTCGTGATCAGACTTCCGAAATATATTTACAAAACACAGCTTTGAACTATATTCAAATATATATATATATATATATATACATATATATATATTATTTATCTATATAAACTATAACTTGAACAGTGTCAGTAAAGTTTTCAAAAATTTACCATATATATATATATATATAGATATATATATATATAATATGTAATAATATTATATATAATATATATCAAAAATTATAAATATATAATATATATATTAATATATATATATATATATATATATATATATATATATATATATATATGTATATTACTTTATATTAAACTATATGTATATGACAATTACTAATACTTTCAAATTCAAAAAAGTTAAATCGTCAGTATTTACATCCGACATATCAATTCAAACGCATGGAATTTGTTTTTTTTAAATTTATAGTTCATTTTACAGTCATAAAATGTACTGTATATTTTAAAATGGAAACAGTATAAAGACGTATGTATGATATACATTTCACACATAGTTTAACTAAATACATACAAATCTGTGAATTCAAATATATATATATTTATATACAGTATATTATACCCACAATGCTCTCTGTTTCAGAGGTCGGGGGTCAGGGCCGCGTCTCCATCGATGGGAGCTGGTGGGATGTACGACAAACTGGGAATGATCAACATCCAAACTGGGAGCGGCTGGGCGGGCCGGCAGAGATGGTATCAGGAGATCCCGGTCCAGAACCCACATGCCAACGGTACTCAATTCAGAACCAACTGGGGTAGATTGAATAGGGCTCTATATCTTATCAATGTGTTTGATCAGCTCTATATCTTATCAATGTGTTTGATCAGCTCTATATCTTATCAATGTGTTTGATCAGCTCTATATCTTATCAATGTGTTTGATCAGCTCTATATCTTATCAATGTGTTTGATCAGCTCTATATCTTATCAGTGTGTTTGATCAGCTCTATATCTTATCAATGTGTTTGATCAGCTCTATATCTTATCAATGTGTTTGATTAGCTCTATATCTTATCAATGTGTTTGATCAGCTCTATATTTTATCAATGTGTTTGATCAACTCTGTTTGTTTGATTGACAGACAGCTGCCAGCAGGTTGAAAGCGAGGCTCTGGGGGCGGGGCCAGTGATCGAGGACCCTGAGGAGTCCCAGCTGCGCCTGCAGCTAAAACGCAAACTGCAGAGAAACAGAACGTCGTTCACACAGGAGCAGATAGAGGCACTAGAGAAAGGGGAGGGAGATCGAGGAGATAGAGGAGAGAGGAGAGAGAGGAGAGAGGAGAGAGAGAGAGACAGTTAAGAGGGCAAGAACGGATGAGAAACAGACACGAGTTTACATCAGGAGGCAGAATAGATATCGAGCATAGAGAAGTGTGTTATGAGGGAGTCTCTCTAAGAGGAGAAGGGGAGAGAGACAGAAGGATAGAGGGAGAGAATGAAGAGCGACTAGGGAGGAGCAGTTAGTAGAGCAGCTTGCGCAAGGTAGACGAAGAGCGGAGGATAGAGTGCCTAGAGAGAGAGGAGAGAGGAGAGAATGAGCAGGATGCGAGGAGAGATGGAGGAGAGAGAGGAGGGAGAGAGGAGGGAGAGGAGGGAGGAGGAGAGGAGAGGAGAGAGAGGAGAGGAGGGAGAGGAGGGGGAGAGAGAGGAGAGAGGAGAGAGGAGAGAGGAGAGAGAGAGAGAGAGAGAAACAAACACAGAGAGAGAGAGTGAGAGAGAGGGAGAAGAGAGAGAGGAGAGAGAGGGAGAGAGAAGGAGAGAGGGGAGAGAGAGAGGGAGAGGAGAGGAGGAGAAATTTTAGAGAGAAGAAGGGAGAGAGAGAGAGGAGAGGGGAGAGAGAGGAAGTAGAGGGAGAGAGGGAGGAAGAGAGGAGAGACGAGAGGGAGAGAGGAGGGAGAGAGGAGGGAGAGAGAGAGAGGGGAGAGGAGGGGAGAGAGAGGAGAGAGAGACAGGGGAGAGGAGAGAGGAGGGAGGAGAGAGAGGAGGAGGAGAGAAAGAGGGAGAGAGAGGAGAGAGAGGAGAGGAGAGAGAGAGAGGAGAGAGAGAGGAGAGAGAGAGAGAGAGAGAGGGGGGGAGGGAGGAGAGGAGAGAGAGGAGGAGGAGAGGGGGAGAGAATTGAGAGAGGGAGAGCGAGAGGAGAGTTGTGAGAGAGGCCGAGGAGAGAGAGGGAGTGGGAGAGGGGGAGAGAGAGGAGAGAGAGGAGGGGAGAGAGGAGGAGAGGGGACGGTTAGTAGTGAATTGAGGGGCTCACTGGATTTCCAGTTTAACTTGTGTTCCCACCAGTTGAAATCTCCCTAACAATCTTTTAGTGTTTTGTGTTTATGGTAATCTATTTATTACTCTCTCATTCTCTCTCTCTCTCTCTCTCTCTCTCTCTCTCTCTCACGAGGAGACTTGGGGGCGGAGGAAGCACTCACTAGTCCTGGATCTTTCTTCCGCCTGGGGGGAGAGAGGAAAGCACTTGCGGCCGTAACTCATCGACCTCCCAGAGGCTACACAATTCCGAGGTGAGTGGGGTTGCGTTTACAGTGAAGTCATCTCCTTACGGCTCCTCCACACGCCCTGCACCCTGCACACTACACACTACACCCTGCACCCTGCACCCTGCAAGCCACACATTACACCATGAACCCTACACACTTCACACCCGCTCTCCTCTCTGCTCTGTCTGGAGGCGGTACTCTGTAGAATCAGGTCACAGAGACGGCCAATCAAGTCGCTGCCTGGGGGGGGTTCCTTCTGTGATTGACAGCTGAGGTCGACAAGAACCCCTGGGCAGTAGCTGAAATAAAATCTCTCTCTCTCTCTCCTCCCTCTCTCGAAATCTCATCCTCTCTCTCTCTCTCCTACCTCTCTCCTCTCTCTCTCCTACGCCCTAAACTCGACAGCTCGCGCAGAGTGACAGGAGCGAGGATTCAGAGTTGCGCGCAGGGTCCTACATGAGAATGAGAGAGAATAGCAGAGAGAGAGAGAGAGGCAGCAGACACGGCTACGCCTGCGCCTGCCTCCTGTCAGCCCGACTCATAGAGAGCATGGAGGCGAATAGCGCTAGACGCTACGCTATCATCTAGTCTCGGCGTGCGTCAGCTCAGAGACTCGAGCAGAGACTAGTCTGGAGATCATGCATGGACAGGTAACTAGAGCTCTCGCTAGAGAGAGCATCATCTAGAATCGAGCGACTCGAGCAGAGGAGCTCCAATCTAGAGCCGAATCTCATCGCTGGCAGCGGGGGAGGTCTACTTCTGCGTGAGGACAGATGAGGTCGCCTACGACGCAGACGTCTATCTCTTCCTCTCGCAGTAGCTCTCCTATCCTCTCTCTCTCTCTCCCCTCTCCTCTCTCTCTCTCTCTCTCTCTCTCCTCTCCCTCTCTCTCTCTCCTCTCTCTCTCTCTCTCTCTCAGGTCTGGTTCTCCTCTCCTATATCAGGTCTGGGTTCTCGAATCGTCGTGCGAATAGTGGCGTCGTGAGGAGAAGTTGCGTGATACCAGAGCGAAAGCAGGGGGCGGGGTTCCAATAGGAACACGCCCCCCTCAGCACTATCGCCCCCCTCAGCACCTCCTTCAACTGCGGCAGCTAGTCGTGTGTCTGTTCTCAGTGTGTGTGTGTGTGTTGTGTTGTGTTGTGTGTGGGTTGTGTCTGTGTGTGTCAGTGTGTGCGTCTATCAAGGTAACAATCTCCTCTCTCCTCTCTCCTCTCTCTCTCTCTCTCCTCTCTATCTCTCTTCCTCTTCTCTCTCTCTCTCTCTCTCTCTCTCTCCTCTCTCTCTCTCTCTCTCTCTCTCTCCTCTCTCTCTCAGGTCGTGCTGATGCTCAGTCAGAGTAACTCCTCCCACTCAAACAGCTACAGTCATTACCCACAAGGCGTCTTTACTATGGGCAAACAGTCTTACACTCAGCGCGAAGTAGGAGACGGTAAAGGGACTGCCAGCGAGAGAGGAGCGAGAGTTTGAGAGAGTCAGTACACCATAGAGCTATGGTCTCTGTATCTCCATGTTTGTAGTCCTGTCTCCTCCATGTTTGTAGACCTGTATCTCCATGTTTGTAGTCCTGTCTCCTCCATGTTTGTAGTCCTGTATCTCCATGTTTGTAGTCCTGTATTTCCATGTTTGTAGTCCTGTCTCCTCCATGTTTGTAGTCCTGTATCTCCATGTTTGTAGTCCTGTATCTCCATGTTTGTAGTCCTGTCTCCTCCATGTTTGTAGTCCTGTCTCTCCATGTTTGTAGTCCTGTATCTCCATGTTTGTAGTCCTGTATCTCCATGTTTGTAGTCCTGTATCTCCATGTTTGTAGTCCTGTATCTCCATGTTTGTAGTCCTGTATCTCCATGTTTGTAGTCCTGTCTCCTCCATGTTTGTAGTCCTGTATCTCCATGTTTGTAGTCCTGTCTCCTCCATGTTTGTAGTCCTGTATCTCCATGTTTGTAGTCCTGTATTTCCATGTTTGTAGTCCTGTCTCTCCATGTTTGTAGTCCTGTATCTCCATGTTTGTAGTCCTGTATCTCCATGTTTGTAGTCCTGTTCTAACTCTCCTCTCTGCTCTCTCTCAGAGTTCACACTCCTTTTCCTGTGTGATTCCTGGAGGCCTCTCGGTTTCCTCACGGACCTACGAGCCCCCCCACTACCCCTCCTCACACATGGGGGGCGTTGGGGGCAACGCTTCCACAGGTGAGACATCCCATAATAAATAAAAAAATACAGAAATAAATAAATACATCTCACACTAGAGAAATCACACTCCCCCCTCCCCTCTCTCCTTTCTCCTCTCCTCTCTCCCCTCTCTCCTTTCTCCTCTCCCAAGAAGGGTATCCTTCTCTCTCCTCCTCCCTCCCTCTGGTCCACAGGGAGACATCCCATAGATAAATAAAATACGCAGAAATAAATAAAATCCAAATCCTTCAAGATTTCCCATCCCCAGCAACCAATCGAGAAAGGGACATCTCTCTCTCCCCTGAGAGCCCCCCCATCTCCCATATTCATCCCCACTCCTTTCCCCCCACTCCCTCACGACTATCTCCACTCTCCAAACCTCCCCTCCCATTTCCCATCTCCCACCCTTCCACTACCCACAGCATTACTTTTCTCTCAGAACCCTTCCCCATTTCACCAGAACCCCCCTCCATTCTCCTATTTCTCTCTCTCGTCCCAGACAAGCTCTCCCACCCCTTCCCACCCAATCATACCCTCCCCTATCCTCTCTCCATTTTTCTCTCCCCATATCCTCCCCCGTCCCCTCCCCCTCTTCCTAACTCCATCCTCTCCCCTCTCTCCTCTCTTCTCTCCTCTCTCCTCTTCCCCTCTCTCCGAGCACCTCCCAGCGTCCTATACCTCCTCCCTCTCTCCTATATCTCCCTCTCTCCTCTCTCATCTCTCTCTCTCTCCTCTCTCTCTCTCTCTCTCCTCTCTCTCTCTCTCTCCCCTCCCCTCTCTCCTCTCCTCCTCTCTCTCGCTCTCTCCCCTTCTCTCTCTCTCTCTCGCCTATCTCTATCTCCTTTCCGCTCGTCTCTTCTCCTCCTCTCCTCTCTCTCTCTCCTCCCTCCTCTCCTCTCTCTCTATCTCTCCTCTCTCCTCTCCTCTCTCTCTCAGGTCTCCTCTCTCCTGGAGTCTCGGTTCCGGTTCAGGTTCCTGGTAATGATCCCCAGGAGCTGAGTCAGTACTGGTCCAGACTACAGTGAACAGAACGAGAAGCACAACAGAATTGGGCCTGACCCAGTACTGAACAGAACCACAGAGAACAGGAGAAGAGGAACTACCAGAGTCATGTTTCTACAGACTAGCCAATGACAATCAAGCAAGAATAGCACTGAACTCAAACCAGGCAATGACAATCAAACAAGAATAACACTAAACTCAAACCAGCCAATGACAATCAAGCAAGAATAACACTAAACTCAAACCAGCCAATGACAATCAAACAAGAATAACACTAAACTCAAACCAGCCAATGACAATCAAGCAAGAATAACACAGAATTCAAACCAGCCAATGACAATCAAACAAGAATAACACTAAACTCAAACCAGCCAATGACAATCAAACAAGAATAACACTAAACTCAAACCAGCCAATGACAATCAAGCAAGAATAACACTAAACTCAAACCAGCCAATGACAATCAAACAAGAATAACACTAAACTCAAACCAGCCAATGACAATCAAGCAAGAATAACACTAAACTCAAACCAGCCAATGACAATCAAGCAAGAATAACACTAAACTCAAACCAGCCAATGACAATCAAGCAAGAATAACACTAAACTCAAACCAGCCAATGACAATCAAGCAAGAATAACACAAAACTCAAACCAGCCAATGACAATCAAACAAGAATAACACTGAACTCAAACCAGCCAATGACAATCAAACAAGAATAACACTAAACTCAAACCAGCCAATGACAATCAAACAAGAATAACACTAAACTCAAACCAGCCAATGACAATCAACAAGAATAACACTAAACTCAAACCAGCCAATGACAATCAAGCAAGAATAACACAGAACTCAAACCAGCCAATGACAATCAAACAAGAATAACACTAAACTCAAACCAGCCAATGACAATCAAACAAGAATAACACTAAACTCAAACCAGCCAATGACAATCAAGCAAGAATAACACAGAACTCAAACCAGCCAATGACAATCAAGCAAGAATAACACTGAACTCAAACCAGCCAATGACAATCAAGCAAGAATAACACTAAACTCTGTAGACTCTAGCCAATGACAATCAAACAAGCCAATGACAATGAAGACTCAATATATTCTAGCCAATGTTTTTCAAACATGAACAACACTTCAAACCAGCCAATGACAATCAAACTCTGTTGAAATGAGAACTTTTCCAAAGGATTTCAATCTCAAGCAATGAAATGAAGACCCCAAATATATTCTAGCCATCACAATCAAAACCATGACAACACGAACTCAAACAGCCAATGACAATCAATCTCTCGTAGCTCTAGGCCAACGTAAAACCATCCGTTCAATGGTGGGTCGGGTCCACTGGTGGTTAGACTTTAGGATCTGTTTGTTTCAGTCTTTGTCCCGTGTTTTTTTACTCTTGTGAGTCTACGCTCAACACGGCTCGGGCTGGGTTGGTCGAAGGGGGGTCTTGTCACAGCTTCGGCTTCGCGGCGGGCGGGGCCGGGGTCCTGCCCTTGGTGTTAGGTTGGCTTTCCCTACTGTGTTTAGATTGTCGCTCGCTTGTCTGATAATCACCGCAGCGTGTTCTCGTTCCAGGCGCTGTGTCTCTGTGAGTGAAATTTCACATGTAGCCTGAAGGTTGTATACCAATACACAACAGAATATATATTTTTTTTTTTTTTCCATCGACAACCTACAACCAATGAGGAATCATCTTACACAGTCCTCAACTGTGTCTCACCCCCCTAGTCACCCTAACTACCAGCCACACCCCCCCCTTACGCCTGAACTTACTTTGCAGCCACTTCATCATCCACATGACTACTCACCCCTCTCCCAGAGACCTTCACACTAGACCATGATAACACCTGTCACACGTCAACCCAGCACTACAGGGAAACCCACCCTTGGACCCCCCCCTTACTTTCTCCAATAACACAGACAGGTGTATATGCACACCTGGAAACTCCAATAACTGAGACGCTCTCTCTGCACACCTGGACTGTCCAATAACAGAGACGCTCTCTCTGCACACCTGGACTCCAATAACACTGACGCTCTCTCTGCACACCTGAACTCTCCAATAACAGCATGACGGCTCTCTCTGCACACCTGGACACTCCAATAACCCAGACGCTATCTCTGTGCATTGAACTCTCCAATCACTGAGACGCTCTCTCACACTTGGACTCTCCAATAACCCAGACGCTCTCTCTGCACACCTGGACTCTCCAATAACCCAGACGCTCTCTCTGCACACCCTGGACTCTCCAATAACCCAGACGCTCTCTCTGCACACCCTGGACTCTCCAATAACCCAGACGCTCTCTCTGCACACCCTGGACTCTCCAATAACCCAGACGCTCTCTCTGCACACCCTGGACTCTCCAATAACCCAGACGCTCTCTCTGCACACCCTGGACTCTCCAATAACCCAGACGCTCTCTCTGCACACCCTGGACTCTCCAATAACCCAGACGCCCTCTCTGCACACCCTGGACTCTCCAATAACCCAGACGCTCTCTCTGCACACCCTGGACTCTCCAATAACCCAGACGCTCTCTCTGCACACCCTGGACTCTCCAATAACCCAGACGCTCTCTCTGCACACCCTGGACTCTCCAATAACCCAGACGCTCTCTCTGCACACCCTGGACTCTCCAATAACCCAGACGCTCTCTCTGCAGAGAAAGGCTGCTCATCTCTCGCTGTAAGCACTGAATTGTGCGCTGATTACTGTATTCATTATCATTAACTGTATTATTATACATGTGCATTAATAAAGTTTTCTGTCCTCAAATTTATTGTGTTCTGTCTTATTTCATGAACTCACACAGTTAGAACTCATGAACTCACACAGTAGAAATTATTATTATTATTATTATTTTAGGAATTATTATTAAGTATTATTAGGTATTATTATATTATTATTATTATTATTATTATTACTATATTCCATACTGCTATAGTTTGTTTATCCACCAGGGGGCAGGAGGGAGCTGGTTTATAACAGGACCTTAATATTGAATACAGGACCTTAATACAGAATACAGGACCTTAATACTGAATACAGGACCTTAATATTGAATACAGGACCTTAATATTGAATACAGGACCTTAATATTGAATACAGGACCTTAATACAGAATACAGGACCTTAATATTGAATACAGGACCTTAATATTGAACACAGGACCTTAATACAGAATACAGGGAAACGTTTTAATGCCTTCGTCACCCAGAACTGCACTGGATCAGAAACTCCAAACCAGAAGAGACGGAGAGAGAAAGTCAAGTTAGCAGAGAAACGTTTTAATGCCTTCGTCACCCAGAACTGCACTGGATCAGAAACTCCAAACCAGAAGAGACTGAGAGAGAAAGTCAAGTTAGCAGAGAAACATTTTAATGCCTTCGTCACCCAGAACTGCACTGGATCAGAAACTCCAAACCAGAAGAGACTGAGAGAGAAAATCAAGTTAGCAGAGAAACGTTTTAATGCCTCCGTCACCCAGAACTGCACTGGATCAGCAACTAAAACAGAAGGAGACTGGGAAGAGACAGTCAAGTTAGCAGAGAAACATTTTAATGCCTTCGTCACCCAGAACTGCACTGGATCAGAAACTCCAAACCAGAAGAGACTGGGAAAGCAGAGAGAGAGAGAGAGAGAGAGAGGAGAGAGTGAGGACAGAGGAGAGGAGAGAAGAGGAGAGAAGAGGAGTGGAGGAGGAGAGAGGAGGGAGGGAGAGTTGCAGAGTGATTAGTTAAAGGTCAGTGTTTCTCTGACAGGGAGACTGAACAGAATACACTGCCTGAGGAGAGAAGGAATGAGAGAGGGAGGGGAGAAGGGCTGGCGAGCAGAGTTAGGGTCAATGTCAGACAGAGAGAGAGAGAAAAAGGGACAGAGGAGAGAGAGAGAGAGAGAGGGAGAGAGGAGAGAGAGGGAGAGAGAGAGAGAAAGAGAAAGAGAACGAGAGGAGAGAGAGAGAGAGGGAGAGAGGAGAGAGAGAGGAGAGAGGAGAGAGAGGTGTGTGTTTGTGTGTGTCTCACTCACAGAGTGTGTGTCTTACTGTGTCTCAGTGTGGTGGTCTAGGTTCGGTGTGTGTGCGTCTCAGTGTGTGTGTGTTTCAGTGCGTGGATCTCAGTCTCAGTGTGTGTGTGATGGGTCAGTGTCTGTGTGTCTCAGTCTCAGAGTGTGTGTGTGAGCGGGTCTCTCAGTGTGTGTGAGTGTGTGTGTGTCTCAGTGTGTGAAGTTTCGCTCTGCTAACGAGACGTTCCTGTTGCGTGATTTGCCCCGCTTCTGTTTTGACTATTGAACAGGGAAAAGGACGATTTTTCTTTTTATATATAAGCAGATAGAGAGGAGATGAGAGAGAGAGAGAGAGGG
>NC_054578.1:1402995-1427995 GCF_017654505.1 Polyodon spathula
CAGGCTATCTCTCTCTCTCTCTCTCTCTCTATCTCTTCTCAGAGTTTTTGAAAGCATCTCACGATCCAAGATGTCTTGGCGCCGGGAAAGATAGCGCCAAAAAGCGCTACCTCAGAGGACACGGAAGATTACCCAGGTGAGGGGGGGGTTTGATATACAGTGGAAGTCATCAAACGACGCGGCAACAGGCAAATATACATAAGAAGACACGGAGAAAATGAAACAGCGAAAGAAACAAAATTCCACAATGGACAAGGAAAAAGACTTCAAAACAGAGCAGGAATAGGATGGTGCTCTGTCTGGAGGCGGTACTCTGTAGAATCAGGTCACAGAGACGGCCAATCAAGTCGCTGCCTGGGGGGGGTTCCTTCTGTGATTGACAGCTGAGGTCGACAAGAACCCCTGTTGTTGGGCAGTAGCTTGAAATAAAATCTCTCTCTCTCTCTTCCTCCCTCTCTCTCCTCTCTCTCCTACTCTCTCCCTCTCTTACTTCCTCTCTCTCCTCTCCTCTTCTCCTCTCATCTATCCCTCTTATCCTCCCTCTCTTCCCTCCTCTCCCCTTTCTGCTCATCCTCCTCCCTCTCTTCCCTCCTCTCCCTATCCTATCTTCTCTCCTCTTCTCTCTTCTCTCTTCTCTCTCTTCTCTCTCTCCTCTCTCTCCTCCTCTCCTCTCCTCCTCTCTCTCCTCCTCTCTCCTATCTCCTCTCTCTCCTCTCTCTCATCTCCTCTCCTCTCCTCTCCTCCCCCCCCTCTCTTTTTTTTCATACCTCTCTCTCTCTTCCTCGATAATCATGCATCTTCTACTCTTCACTCTTCCTCTCTCTCACTCTCTCTACTCTCCTCTCTCTCCTCTCTCTCTCCACTCTACCCTCTCCACTCTCTCTCTCTCCACTCTAACCTCTCCTCTCTCTCTCCTCTCTCTCCACTGTCCTCTCCTCTCTCGGTCTGGTTCTCGAATCGTCCGTGCGACAAGTGGGTGTGAGGAGAAGTTGCGGAACAGCGAGAAAGAAGGGGGCGGGGCTCAAAAGCACGCCCCCTCAGCACTCTTCAACTGCGGCCCAGCGACTCGGGTTAAACAATCAGATTTGTGTGTGTGTGTGGTGTGTGTGTGTGGGTGTGGTGTGTGTTTGTGTGTCTTTCTCTCTCCTCTCTCTCTCCCTCTCCCTCTCTCCTCTCCTCTCTCTCTCCCCTCTCCTCTCTCTCTATCTCTCTCTTCTCTCCTCTCTCCTCCTCTCCCTCTCTCCTCATCTCTCCCGTTAGTTATCCACTTGGTACACGTCTCAGGGCTAGAGACTCCTCTCTCTCTCTCCTCTCTCTCTCTCTCTCTCTCTCTCTCTCTCTCCTCTCTATCTCTCTCTCTCATCTCTCTCTCTCTCTCTCTCTCTCTCCAAGCGGTCGAGTCAGCTCATTGCGAGGAGGGTGCGTTGTCGATGTGAGGAATGGGTGTTACGGGCAGACAGCTCATTACCCACAATGCCCGTCTTTACTATGGCAAACAGCTTACCCATTCAGGTACAGTGAGCTGTGACTGCTCTGTCTCTCCATGTTTGTAGTCCTGTATCTCTATGTTTGTAGTCCTGTCTCCTCCATGTTTGTAGTCCTGTCTCTCCATGTTTGTAGTCCTGTCTCTCCATGTTTGTAGTCCTGTATCTCCATGTTTGTAGTCCTGTATCTCCATGTTTGTAGTCCTGTATCTCCATGTTTGTAGTCCTGTATTTCCATGTTTGTAGTCCTGTCTCCTTCATGTTTGTAGTCCTGTATCTCCATGTTTGTAGTCCTGTATCTCCATGTTTGTAGTCCTGTCTCCTCCATGTTTGTAGTCCTGTCTCCTCCATGTTTGTAGTCCTGTATCTCCATGTTTGTAGTCCTGTATCTCCATGTTTGTAGTCCTGTCTCCTCCATGTTTGTAGTCCTGTATCTCCATGTTTGTAGTCCTGTATCTCCATGTTTGTAGTCCTGTATTTCCATGTTTGTAGTCCTGTCTCCTCCATGTTTGTAGTCCTGTATCTCCATGTTTGTAGTCCTGTATCTCCATGTTTGTAGTCCTGTCTCCTCCATGTTTGTAGTCCTGTCTCATGTTTGTAGTCCTGTATCTCCATGTTTGTAGTCCTGTTCTAACTCTCCTCTCTGTTCTGTCAGAGTTCACACTCCTTTTCCTGTGTGATTCCTGGAGGCCTCTCGGTTTCCTCACGGACCTACGAGCCCCCCCACTACCCCTCCTCACACATGGGGGGCGTTGGGGGCAACGCTTCCACAGGTGAGACATCCCATAATAAATAAAAAAATACAGAAATAAATAAATACATCTCACACTAGAGAAATCACACTCCCCCCTCCCCTCTCTCCTTTAAGTCGCCTAGAAATACAGCTGCTTAAATAAATAAAACATCTCACAATAGAGAAATCAACCTCCCCTTCACTCCGCTACCATTATCCCCCTCTGAAAAGTTCCACCGAACCCTGCGACCCTCCCCTTCTATCCTTTCTAGAGTTACAATAGCTCCCCAAACTTCCCAAGCTCACTATATTCCCTGCTCTCATTCACTCCAATCCCTCCACTTCTCTCGCACCATATTATCGTCCCCTTTACATTATACTGAGTGCCCCTACCCTCTCTCCTTATCTCCTCCTCCCCAGATCCTCCCCCTCCCACTTCTCCCTCTCCGCTCTCCCCTGCTTCTCGATGCTCTCTCTCTCCTCTCATCCAATATCCGCTTCCCATATCTCTCTCTCCCCTCTCGCCTTCCTCCCCTCTTCCTCCCCTCCCCTCCCCTCTCCTTCCTTCTCTCTCTTCTCTCCTCTCTAAGGAGAGCCTATCTAGGCCCCTCCTCTCTCCTTCTCCCCCCTCTCTCCTCTCTCCTCTCTCTCTCCTCTCTCTCTCTCTCTCTCCTCTCTCTCTCCTCTCTCCTCTCCTCTCTCTCCTCTCCTCTCTCTCTCTCTCTCCTCTCCCTCTCTCTATCTCTCTCTCTCTCCTCCCCTCTCTCTCAATCCCTCTCTCTCCTCTCCTCTCTCCTCTCTCCTCTCCTCTCTCCTCTCTCCTCTCTCCTGGAGTCTCGGTTCCGGTTCAGGTTCCTGGTAATGATCCCCAGGAGCTGAGTCAGTACTGGTCCAGACTACAGTGAACAGAACGAGAAGCACAACAGAATTGGGCCTGACCCAGTACTGAACAGAACCACAGAGAACAGGAGAAGAGGAACTACCAGAGTCATGTTTCTACAGACTAGCCAATGACAATCAAACAAGAATAACACTAAACTCAAACCAGCCAATGACAATCAAGCAAGAATAACACTCTCAAACCAGCCAATGACTCAAGCAAGAATAACACTCTCAAACCAGGCAATGACAATCAAACAAGAATAACACTAAACTCAAACCAGCCAATGACAATCAACACACTAAACTCAAACCAGCCAATGACAATCAAACAAGAATAACACTAAACTCAAACCAGCCAATGACAATCAAGCAAGAATAACACAGAACTCAAACCAGCCAATGACAATCAAGCAAGAATAACACTCTCAAACCAGCCAATGACAATCCAGCTCAAACCAGCCAATGACAATCAAACAAGAATAACACAGAACTCAAACCAGCCAATGACAATCAAGCAAGAATAACACAAAACTCAAACGTTCCAATGACAATCAAGCAAGAATAACCCTCAAACCAGCTGATGACAGTCAAGCTGGAATAACACAGACTCAAACCAGTGAATGAGAATCGAGAAGAACAACACTGAACTCAAACCAGCCAATGACCAAACAAGAATAACACTAAACTCAAACCAGCCAATGACAATCAAGCAAGAATAACACTAAACTCAAACCAGCCAATGACAATCAAGCTAACACAGAACTCAGCCAATGACAATCAAGCAAGAATAACACAGAACTCAAACCAGCCAATGACAATCAAGCAAGAATAACACTGAACTCAAACCAGCCAATGACAATCAAGCAAGAATAACACTAAACTCAAACCAGCCAATGACAATCAAGCAAGAATAACACAGAACTCAAACCAGCCAATGACAATCAAGCAAGAATAACACAGAACTCAAACCAGCCAATGACAATCAAGCAAGAATAACACAGAACTCAAACCAGCCAATGACAATCAAGCAAGAATAACACTGAACTCAAACCAGCCAATGACAATCAAGCAAGAATAACACAGAACTCAAACCAGCCAATGACAATCAAGCAAGAATAACACTAAACTGAGAATCAAAGGATTTCAAACTCCAGCCAATGACAATGAAGACCAAATATATTCTAGCCAATCACAATCAAACATGAACAACACTGAACTCAAACCAGCCAATGACAATCAAGTCTCTGTAGACTCTAGCCAATGACAATCAGTCAAGGGGGGTAGGGGGGGGTTAGATCTTTAGGATCTGTTTGTTTCCTCTTTGTTTCCCGTGTTTTTTTTACTCTGTTGAGTCTCGCTCAACCACTAGGGGGGTTGCTCAACAGGGGGGGTCCCCAGCAGGGGGGGGGGGGGGGGGTGGGGGGGGTGTTTCTGTTTGTTTATTCTCTGTGTGTTTTATTGCTCTGTTGTGTAACAGAGAGTCTCTCTCTCCAGTCGCTGTGTCTCTGTGATTGAACTTTCAATGTAGCATGAAGGCTTGTATACAAACACAACAGAATATATATCATTGAAACTAAACTGAGAAACTACACATTACTGCAATACACTGAAACTACACATGACACCAAACACTGACCCTGAACAAGACACTACACATGACTAGAGATTACACTAGAGATTACACTGTGCATTAACCCCATTCACTACGACACACCTTGGACTCTCCAATAACCCAGACGCTCTCTCTGCACACCCTGGACTCTCCAATAACCCAGACGCTCTCTCTGCACACCCTGGACTCTCCAATAACCCAGACGCTCTCTCTGCACACCCTGGACTCTCCAATAACCCAGACGCTCTCTCTGCACACCCTGGACTCTCCAATAACCCAGACGCTCTCTCTGCACACCCTGGACTCTCCAATAACCCAGACGCTCTCTCTGCACACCCTGGACTCTCCAATAACCCAGACGCTCTCTCTGCACACCTGGACTCTCCAATAACCCAGACGCTCTCTCTGCACACCCTGGACTCTCCAATAACCCAGACGCTCTCTCTGCACACCCTGGACTCTCCAATAACCCAGACGCCCTCTCTGCACACCTGGACTCTCCAATAACCCAGACGCTCTCTCTGCACACCCTGGACTCTCCAATAACCCAGACGCTCTCTGCACACCCTGGACTCTCCAATAACCCAGACGCCCTCTCTGCACACCCTGGACTCTCCAATAACCCAGACGCCCTCTCTGCATCCCAGACGCCCTCTCTGCTGGACTCTCCAATAACCCAGACGCTCTCTCTGCACACCCTGGACTCTCCAATAACCCAGACGCTCTCTCTGCACACCCTGGACTCTCCAATAACCCAGACGCTCTCTCTGCACACCCTGGACTCTCCAATAACCCAGACGCTCTCTCTGTATTCATTATCTGTATTCAACTGTATTATTATACATGTGCATTAATAAAGTTTTCTGTCCTCAAATTTATTGTGTTCTGTCTTATTTCATGAACTCACACAGTATAATTATTATTATTATTATTATTATATTATTATTATTATTATTATTCACTACTATATAGTCCATCACTGCGATAAATTTTCACGGGCAGGAGAAAGCTGTTCATGCCAGGGGGCAGGAGGGAGATGGGTTAGAATAAGGACCTTAATATGACTATATTTCATACTGCTATAGTTTGTTTATCCACCAGGGGGCAGGAGGGAGCTGGTTTATAACAGGACCTTAATATTGAATACAGGACCTTAATACAGAATACAGGACCTTAATATTGAATACAGGACCTTAATATTGAATACAGGACCTTAATATTGAATACAGGACCTTAATATTGAATACAGGACCTTAATACAGAATACAGGACCTTAATATTGAATACAGGACCTTAATATTGAACACAGGACCTTAATACAGAATACAGGGAAACGTTTTAATGCCTTCGTCACCCAGAACTGCACTGGATCAGAAACTCCAAACCAGAAGAGACTGAGAGAGAAAGTCAAGTTAGCAGAGAAACGTTTTAATGCCTTCGTCATCCCAGAACTGCACTGGATCAGAAACTCCAAACCAGAAGAGACTGAGAGAGAAAGTCAAGTTAGCAGAGAAACATTTTAATGCCTTCGTCACCCAGAACTGCACTGGATCAGAAACTCCAAACAGAAGACTGAGAGAGTAAAGTTAGCAGGACAGAGAGAGAGAGAGAGAGAGAGAAGAGACTGAGAGAGAAAGTCAAGTTAGCAGAGAAACGTTTTAATGCCTTCGTCACCCAGAACTGCACTGGATCAGAGAACTCCAAACCAGAAGAGACTGGGAAAGACAAGGACGAGGAGAGAGGAGAGAGAAGAGGGAGAGAGAGAGAGAGGAGAGAGGAGATGGAACAAGGGAGAAGGGAGAGAGGAGATGGAGGGAGGGAGGGAGGGAGAGTTGCAGAGTGATTGCCGTAAAGGTCAGTGTCCTGTGTCTCTGACAGGGAGACTGAACAGAATACACTGCTTCTGAGGACGGAGAGGAAGAGAGAGGGAGGGGATCAGTGGCTGGCGCAGAACCGAGGTCTCAGGGTCCCAGTGTCAGTCTGAGAGATGAGCTCAGGCGAGAGAGAGAGAGGAGAGAGAGAGGGAGAGAGGAGAGAGAGAGAGGAGAGAGGAGAGGAGAGAGGAGAGAGGAGAGAGAGAGAGAGGAGAGAGAGAGAGGTGTCGTGTGTTGGTGTGTGTCTCATCTCACAGAGTGTGTTCTGCTTACTGTGTCTCATGTGTGAGTGTGTCTAGAGGAGAGAGAGTGTGTGTGTGTTTCAGTGTGTGTCTCACTCACAGAGTGTGTGTGATGGGTCAGTGTCTGTGTGTCTCAGTCTCAGAGTGTGTGTAGGTCTCGGGTGTCTCAGTGTGTGTCAGTGTGTGAGTGTCAGTGTCAGTGTGGATCTCAGTCTCACAAACTCACGTGACGGGTCACTTCTTGGTCTAGAGTTGAGGGACTTTGACCCTGTGGTCTTAAAGTGTATTTGCTCCGCTTCTTTGTGTGGATTTGTGAAAGGAAAAGGACGATTTCTTTATTATAAACAGAGTGTGTGTGTGTCTCAGTGTGTGAAGAAATGGGTTTCGCTCTGCTAACGAGACTTCCTGTTTGCGTGACTTTGCGCTTCCTGTTATTGAGCTTTGAACAGGAAAAGGACGATTTTCTTTTATAAATAATCAGATCAGAGAGAGAGAGAGAGAGGAGCGCTGACCAGAGAAGACTCTCCAGACTATTATCTTTATTAACAGGATCACTGACCCCTCCCTTTAAAGGAGCGCTGACCATCTTTAAAATCCATTCTCTCACCTCTTATTAGCTTTATTAACAGGATCACTGACCCCTCCCTTTAAAGGAGCGCTGCCCATCTTTAAAATCCATTCTCTCACCTCTTATTAGCTTTATTAACAGGATCACTGACCCCTCCCTTTAAAGGAGCGCTGACCATCTTTAAAATCCATTCTCTCACCTCTTATTAGCTTTATTAACAGGATCACTGACCCCTCCCTTTAAAGGAGCGCTGACCATCTTTAAAATCCATTCTCTCACCTCTTATTAGCTTTATTAACAGGATCACTGACCCCTCCCTTTAAAGGAGCGCTGACCATCTTTAAAATCCATTCTCTCACCTCTTATTAGCTTTATTAACAGGATCACTGACCCCTCCCTTTAAAGGAGCGCTGACCATCTTTAAAATCCATTCTCTCACCTCTTATTAGCTTTATTAACAGGATCACTGACCCCTCCCTTTAAAGGAGCGCTGACCATCTTTAAAATCCATTCTCTCACCTCTTATTAGCTTTATTAACAGGATCACTGGCCCCTCCCTTTAAAGGAGCGCTGACCATCTTTAAAATCCATTCTCTCACCTCTTATTAGCTTTATTAACAGGATCACTGGCCCCTCCCTTTAAAGGAGCGCTGACCATCTTTAAAACCCATTCTCTCACCTCTTATTAGCTTTATTAACAAAATCCATTCTCTCACCTCTTATTAGCTTTATTAACAGGATCACTGACCCCTCCCTTTAAAGGAGCGCTGACCATCTTTAAAACCCATTCTCTTACATTTGATTAGCTTTATTAACAGATCGATAGAGCCCTCCCTTCAAGGGAGGAGAGACCACTTTAAAGTCTGCATGAGAGGCAGAGAAGGAAGGATGGAGTGGGGGAGAGGGGGAGAGACTCAAGGGAGGAGAGAGAACGTGACAGTCTGCATGAGAGGCAGAGAAGGAAGGATGGAGTGGGGGAGAGGGGGAGAGAAATGTTATTTGCAGTGTTCACACAGACCAGCTCTAGTTTGGGGCTCTAGTGTCTTCATCAGAGTTATTTATCCCCTCTCCTCTCCCTCTCCATATCTCTCTCCTTGCTTGTAAACATCTGCATTCCTTCGCTGATGACATAATTTCCCCTTCCTGTCACACAGGAAGTGCCTGGGCTTGATGCGCCATTCGGATTGGGTGTTACCAAGACAACCCTTCTGAGATTAACCCCCCCGCGATTCACACACACTGAGAAATAAACTCACACACCCAGCAATTAAAACTACAATTAGAGCAGTGGATAAAACACAGAGAGAAGAGAAGAGAGAGGAGAGAGAGGAGACAGGGGGGAGAGATGAGAGGGGAGAGAGAGGAGAGAGAGGAGAGAAAATGAGAGAAGAGAGAAGAGAGAAGAGAGAGGAGAGGAGAGATGTTAGACACTGTGCATCGCTTCGATATACTTTGTGTATGAAAGGCGCTATATATACATCGATTGACTGTTCCCTGGCCCTGCCTCTCCCAACCCTTGTACCAGCGTGTGAGACTCGGAGACAACGCTGAGACAGGGGAGGGGGGGTCAGAGCTGGGGGGGGACTGGGCACAAGGGTTACTCTCCGGGAGGTCCTAGAGGGTTGGGAACATGGTAAACGCAACAAGTGTGTCTCTGAGCAAACCGTCTGTTGCAAGAATCTGTCCCAGTCCCCCAAAATTAAGGGAGACCCCGGAGCCCCAAGGAGAGAGGAGAGGAGAGGAGAGAGGAGGAGAGAGGAGAGAGAGAGGAGAGAGGAGAGGAGAGAGGAGAGAGAGAGGAGAGATCTCACTCACTTCCTATCTACGGGGTAAAAAGCCTAACCCACATGGTTCTGGTTGGGAGAGACTGACGGTAATTGGGTGGGGTGGTTTGGGGGGGCGCAAGCCTGTCGTGTTGCATATTATTTGGAGTGTGTCGTGGCGTAGATTTTGATTTAGGAGTGAAATATTTTGTGTCTACTCTCTCGGACCGAGAGAGGGGCGCGGAGGGGGGGACGCTAGACTGGAGAGAAGTAACTCATAAGTCTCATCTTCAGAGCCGGAGGAGAAGCGAGAGAGAGAGGAGGAGAGAGGGGAACACAGGAGGACGTAGAGTGAGCAGAGAAGCGAGATATGAAGGTGAGAGATACTGAGACGCGCGGAAGAGGGCAGAGTAGAATAGAGCAGAGAGGGACGGGAAGAGAGAGGATGGGTAACAATACGTCGCAAACCTGAGCCGAGAAAAAAGGTTGCTACGTCTGTCCTAGGGGGGGGTGGGTGGGGGGGGGAGAGAGAGAGGGAGAGAGAGAGAGTGAGAGAGAGAGAGAGATGGTTAGGGAGATCTCCTCCGCGCACGGCGCCGCTCAGACCGCCGCGCGAAGGCGCCAGAGTCGAACGAGCCGAGCGCGACGGCGCAGGCACATAACCAGCGACGAGAGGCGTGATGAGCGCGAAGAGCCTGGTGCGAACGCGAGAGTGCCAGCGCGCAGAGCGCCGAGCGCGCAGAGCGCTAGTAGAGGAGCGGCGGACGAGAGTAGAATGATCATAGGTAACCAGCCACCAAGACGCCAAAGCGAGGCGAGAGCAGCGACACTGCGCAGGAGCCAGGAGACGCGCCAAGCAGGAGAACGAGACGGGAGATAGAAATGAAAAGCTGACACGCCAAAGTTTTCGCGACGCGTTAAACCGGGCGACACCTGGAACGCGCCCGATCGAAACCGAAGCCTGAAAAGAAAATGACTAAGAATGAATAAAAAGCTGCAATGGGAAAAGAAGGTTCTGGAGCGGAGCACCGTAAGCAGGGTGATGACGTTTAGATTGAACTAGTCTGGCGCCAGAGTTTACGGTCTCTTTAAACCGGGCGCGTTTTTTAAACTCGCCCTCTCGCCCCTGCCGGCTGTATTTAATGCGGGTATTTCATGTTGATGACGTGCTGATATGAACTATTCTGTTCGCTCCAGAGTATTTACGGCACTCTTTAAACCGGGCGGCTGCTTAAACTCGCCCTCTGCTCCCCCCACGGTATCTAATGCACTGTTTCATGTGTTATGCTACTATCGTGTATTCTGCTCTTTCCACTGTATTTAATGCACTATTTCATGTATTATGCTGCTATCCTGTATTCTGCTCTTTCCACTGTATTTAATGCACTATTTCATGTATTCTGCTGCTATCCTGTATTCTGCTCTTTCCACTGTATTTAATGCACTATTTCATGTATTATGCTGACGATAGGACCTACGACGACGAAAAGGTGTGAGCATAAATTTACGTGATAAAGTACATCTGACGACGATAGACATCAGCGAGAAAGGTACATAAATTCCGTGATCCAGTACGTCAGACGACGATGGACCATTAGAGGCGAGAAAAAGGTGACATAATTTTACGTGATAAACGTACATAAGACGACCTGCTATCCTGTATTCTGCTCTTTCCACTGTATTTAATGCACTATTTCATGTATTATGCTGCTATCCTGTATTCTGCTCTTTCCACTGTATTTAATGCACTATTTCATGTATTCTGCTGCTATCCTGTATTCTGCTCTTTCCACTGTATTTAATGCACTATTTCATGTATTCTGCTGCTATCCTGTATTCTGCTCTTTCCACTGTATTTAATGCACTATTTCATGTATTCTGCTGCTATCCTGTATTCTGCTCTTTCCACTGTATTTAATGCACTATTTCATGTATTCTGCTGCTATCCTGTATTCTGCTCTTTCCGCTGTATTTAATGTATTTTGCATTGTGTGTGTTTTTACTGTATCTCATGTTTGATGCATTTCTCTGTGTTTGGTATTATGGATTTTCTTGTTGTCGCTGCATCTTGTAAAGCGGTTTGTGACGGCGCTCCGCTATGAAAGGCGCTATATAAAATAAAGACTGATTGATGAAACCCTCAGCGCTGTTATCTGCTCTTGAACTGGCCCGATATCAAATCGCGCTGTGTTTTGTGCTGGCTCTTAGCAGGGCTGAAGTCACTGTGTTTTGCATGGCTGCTGGAACTCACCCTACAGGTGGGCGCAGCTGGTAAACAGCGGCGCGTTTCTGGAGCCCGAAGATCACTATTTTTTTTTTCCCGGACAGCGCGCTTTTATCTTATTCCCTCTTGCCTTGGCAGGACGATGCTCCTCGACACAATCGAGAACAAATTAAATAACAACCAGTCACTTTATATTGACAATACGCGACCCAGCAATGCATCCAGTCCTGGAGTGGGCTCCACAAATGGCGCCTGTGATTGAGTACCGAATTGCATGACGGGATTGACTGTCCAATCCTGCTTTATAATGCAAATTTTTCAAAAAATGCTTTATTGACACGACAAGAGCGCCCGGGTGTTGCCAAAGCTTTTATAAGACAAAACAGACAATAATAAAACATAACATTACAGAACAAACACGAAAACCATTGCCCCCCCCCCGGCTCGGGTGTGCGGAGAAGCCCACCTGTCCCACACGACGCAGGGGGGGGGGGGGGGCGTGGGGGCAGGGTGCTCCACACACACAATACTTTTAAAAAAATACAAACCCGCCACAAAACAAGCCCAAAAAATGAGGCGCCCGCCCAAACCCCTTTTTCTTCACGCACAATATATTTAAAAAAAAGAAAAAGAAGCCCAATTGGGCTTTTTAAAAGCCCAATTGGGCTTTCTTTGAAAGCCCAATTGGGCTTTTTTTTAAAAGCCCAATAGTGCGTGAACCCGCCTGATCTGGTTGCGTGTCAACGTGGCGCTACCCCCGCCCTTCCCCGTCCATCAGGGACCAGGGGGGCGGGCTGGAGGAGGAGCGGTAACCAATCAGAGCTCCGCTCTCCTCTCCAAGCCCGCCCGTCGGGAAGCGGCTAGGGATCCGATTGGCTGCGCGGCTGTGCCTGGTCCCGCCCCCTCGCACCGCCCTCCTCCCGACGCCACGCCCACCGCATACCTCGCATTTAAAGGGGCGGGTCGGATTTTCCTTTTTTAAATTCTAGTTTAAACCCGGAGTAGATTAGCTGCCAACGAAACCGTCTCCCGTCCGATAAACTGAGGTGAGTCTGAACAGAGAGAAACGTGTGCGTGTGTGGACAGACAGACAGACAGACAGACAGACAGACAGACAGACCTGGCTATCTATCACTCAGACTTGTCTGTCTGCAGACTATCTACAGACTGTCTGTCTATCATAGCTGACTATCTATCTCTGTCTGGACTGGATCTATCTGTCTATTATGACGCTATATGATATCTGTCTGTCTGCTTTGTCTACTATCTATGTACAGACTGTAGATAGACAGACAGACAGACTGATAGATAGATAGATAGATAGATAGATAGAGTAGATAGATAGATAGATACTGTAGATAGACAGACAGACAGACCGATAGATAGATAGATAGAATTATCTATCATAGTCTAATCTAGTCTACTCTCACTATCTATCTATCTATAGTAGAGATAGAAATAGATAGATAGATAGATAGATAGATAGATAGATAGATAGATAGACTGTAGATAGACAGACAGACCGATAGATAGATAGATAGATAGATAGATAGATAGATAGATAGATAGATAGATAGATAGATAGATAGATAGATAGATAGATGGCATACTACGCTCTATCTACGTGAATGCCGGCGCTACAAAAGTGTTTGAAAAAAAAATAAAAACTTTTCAAGCACGGGGTGCCTCGTCTCTTTATAATCTCACAGTGAACACAGCTTCAACCGCACAGCTCTACTGCAGATCTATCTGTGAGCCGTGTTCACTGAGACGCTGAAATAAAGACTATATATATATAGAATAAAAAGATAATCTCTAGATAAAATGCGTCTTCTATATAGATGCGTGAATGCCGGCGCTACAAAAGTGTTTGAAAAAAAAATAAAAACTTTTCAAGCACGGGGTGCCTCGTCTCTTTATAATCTCACAGTGAACACAGCTTCAACCGCACAGCTCTACTGCGTGATCTATCTGTGAGCCGTGTTCACTGAGACGTCTGAAATAAAGATCATTACTGGATATCGAAATTCTCAGGAGAGTCTTCACTCTCTCTCGTCTCTCTCAATCTCTCTCTCTCTGGAACTGGAAGTCTTTCTCAGTGTCTTCAGCGTGAATTCAGTGACTCACGACTAGAAGTCTCTCTCAGTGTCTTCAGCGTGAATTCAGTGACTCGCGACTAGAAGTCTCTCTCAGTGTCTTCAGTGTGAATTCAGTGACTCGCGACTAGAAGTCTCTCTCAGCGTCTTCAGTGTGAATTCAGTGACTCGCGACTAGAAGTCTCTCTCAGTGTCTTCAGTGTGAATTCAGTGACTCGCGTTTCCACTAGAAGTCTCTCTCAGTGTCTTCAGTGTGAATTCAGTGACTCGCGACTAGAAGTCTCTCTCAGTGTCTTCAGTGTGAATTCAGTGACTCGCGACTAGAAGTCTCTCTCAGTGTCTTCAGCGTGAATTCAGTGACTCACGACTAGAAGTCTCTCTCAGCGTCTTCAGTGTGAATTCAGTGACTCGCGACTAGAAGTCTCTCTCAGTGTCTTCAGTGTGAATTCAGTGACTCGCGACTAGAAGTCTCTCTCAGTGTCTTCAGTGTGAATTCAGTGACTCGCGACTAGAAGTCTCTCTCAGTGTCTTCAGTGTGAATTCAGTGGTAAACGTCACGACTAGAAGTCTCTCTCAGTGTCTTCAGTGTGAATTCAGTGACTCGCGACTAGAAGTCTCTCTCAGTGTCTTCAGTGTGAATTCAGTGACTCGCGACTAGAAGTCTCTCTCAGTGTCTTCAGTGTGAATTCAGTGACTCACGACTAGAAGTCTCTCTCAGTGTCTTCAACGTGAATTCAGTGACTCACGACTAGAAGTCTCTCTCTCCTCTTCCTCTCAGAACGCACCATGCCCTCTCTGCTCCGATTGCTGTGCGCTCTGACGCTGGTCGCCGCGGTGACAGTTGCCAAGCCGACGCAGGAGAAGCGCGACCGCGTCGTGCACGGCCGGGAGCTCAGCGACCACGTCCACGATGACGTGAAGCCGGGGTTCCAGTACGACCACGAGGCGTTCCTGGGGAAGGAAGAGGCAAAAACCTTTGATCAGCTGAGCCCAGAGGAGAGCAGAGAGAGGCTGGGGTGAGGAGGGGAGGAGAGAGGCTGGGGTGAGGAGAGCAGAGAGAGGCTGGGGTGAGGAGGGGAGGAGAGAGGCAGGGGGGAGGAGAGCAGAGAGAGGCTGGGGGGAGGAGAGCAGAGAGAGGCTGGGGTGAGGAGAGCAGAGAGAGGCTGGGGTGAGGAGGGGAGGAGAGAGGCAGGGGGGAGGAGAGCAGAGAGAGGCTGGGGTGAGGAGGGGAGGAGAGAGGCAGGGGGGAGGAGAGCAGAGAGAGGCTGGGGGGAGGAGAGCAGAGAGAGGCTGGGGTGAGGAGAGCAGAGAGAGGCTGGGGTGAGGAGAGAGAGGCTGGGGGGGTGAGGAGAGCAGAGAGAGGCTGGGGTGAGGAGAGCAGAGAGAGGCTGGGGTGAGGAGAGCAGAGAGAGGCTGGGGTGAGGAGGGGAGGAGAGAGGCTGGGGTGAGGAGAGCAGAGAGAGGCTGGGGTGAGGAGAGCAGAGAGAGGCTGGGGTGAGGAGGGGAGGAGAGAGGCAGGGGGGAGGAGGGGAGTGGGTAGAGAGGGGGGGGGAGGAGAGATGCTGGGGTGAGGAGGGGAGGAGAGAGGAGAGGCTGGGGGGAGGAGAGGGAGGGGGAGAGAGGGGGGGGGCGAGGAGGGGAGGAGAGAGGCTGGGGTGAGGAGAGCAGAGAGAGGCTGGGGTGAGGAGGGGAGGAGAGAGGCTGGGGGGAGGAGAGCAGAGAGAGGCTGGGGTGAGGAGGGGAGGAGAGAGGCAGGGGGGAGGGGGGAGGGGTAGAGAGGGCGGGAGGAGGGAGAGTGGTAGAGGCTGGGGTGAGGAGGAGGAGGAGAGAGGGGAGGGGTTATGGTTAGAGACGAGGGGTGAGGAGGGGAGGAGAGAGGCTGGGGGCCGAGGAGGTGGAGTTTGTAGAGAGGGGGGGGTAGGGGGGGAGTGGTAGAGGAGGGGGGTTCCACTTTAGGGAGGAGAGGGGAGGTAGAACTTTTTTTGCTCTTTTTTAATTGAAGATTTGAAGAAGGGGAGGGGATGAAGGGGTCTTTACAATTATATGTTTCCATATTTCAAGGGGTCCAACGTCAACGATGAAGCTTTGAAGGGCTATGAAGGGCTTTGAATGGCTATGAAGGGCTATGAAGGGCTATGGAGGGCTATGAAGGGCTATGAAGGACTATGAAGGGCTATGAAGGGCTTTGAAGGACTGAAGGGCTATGAAGGGCTATGAAGGGCTATGAAGGGCTATGAATTGGTATAAACGGCTATGAAGGGCTAAGGAGGGCTATCAAGGGCTATGAAGGTCTATGAATTGCTATGAATTGCTATGGAGTTCTGTGGAGGGCTATCAAGAGTTTCTGAGCCATGCTGTTGATGCTGAATCACTGGGATCCTGGACAAAGCTCTGAACTCGAGCCTCCTCTCAATCTGGAACTTTCTCATTCTCTCTCTCCTCTCCTGTCCCTTCTCGCTCTCATCTCCTGTCCTTGCCCTCTCTCCTCCTCTCTCTCCTCTCCTCCCATCTCCTTCAGGACCTAGTAAGTAATATCGTCTCCCTCTTCCTTCCTCTCTTCTCATTCTGCCTCTGTCTCTCCTCTCTCTTATCTCTCTCCCATCTCCTCCTCTCTCCTCTCTTCTCTCTCTCTCCTCTCTCTCTCTCTCTCTCTCCTCTCCTCTCCTCTCTCCATCTCCAGATACCTCCTCTTAATCCTCTCCTCGCTTCTCACTCTCTCCGTGAGAGAGATTCTCTCCTCTCTCAGGAGGGAATCCGCGGAACTTCGTTTCGACTCGGGATATTTCAGGGAGGACGGGATTGTTTTAGCCTCAAGCCGTGAGGCGTACAATCTTGGATCATCATCAGGACGGTGTCAGAGCCTTTCTCAGGCTGAGCTCAGGAATCCTTGGATCAAACGAGGGTCAGAGGGTAGATCGAGACAAGATGACGAGAATCAGAAGGTGAGAAGTAGGGGGGACAAGAGCAATATGCAACCATTTTAGTACCGACGGGAGAAGTCGGGAGAATCGTACAGAACTGTGGGGGAGGAATAACGGCACGTTGACTTGCAGGAGTGTGACGTTCTTCCGGATGTCTGTTGGAGGAGTACAAGTTGTGTATTCAAGAAACACCACATCGGGTACTCCATTGGGTGAGTCCGTGTGTGTGTGCGTGTGTGTGTGGTGTGTGTGCGTGTGTGTGTCTGTCTCTGATTCTGACTCTCTTTCTCTCCTCTCCTCTCTCTCTTCTCTCTCCTCTCTCTCTCCTCTCTCTCTCTCTCTATCTCTCTCCTCTCTCTTCTCTCTCTCTCCTCTCTCTCTCTCCTCCCCTCTCTCTCTCTCCCTCTCTCCTCCTCTCTCTCTCTCTCCTCTCTCCTCTCTCTCCTCTTCTCCTCTCTCCTCTCTCTCTCTCTCCTCTCTCCTCTCTCTCTCTCTCTCTCCTCTCTCTCTCTCTCCTCCTTCTCTCTCTCTCTCTCTCCTCTCTCTCTCTCTCCTCTCTCTCTCTCTTTCTCTCCTCTTCTCTCCTCTCCCCTCTCTCTCTCTCTCCTCTCTCTCTCTCTCTCCTCTCTCTCTCCTCTCTCCTCTCTCCTCTCTCTCCTCTCCTCTCCTCTCCTCTCCTCCCTCTCTCTCTCTCTCTCCTCTCCCTCTCCTCTCTCTCTCTAGATGAGGAGTTTGAGGATGTTGATGATAAGCACAGTTACTTGGCGATGCTCTCTCGCGATGAACGCCGGTTCAAACTCGCAGATCGGGACGGTGACCTCATCGCCAGCCGGGAGGAATTCACAGCTTTTCTCCATCCTGAAGAATTCGAGCACACGAAAGAAATCGTCGTCATGGTAACCCCCGATCCCTCACGCTGATAGAGAGCGACCCACAGTAACAGCACAGCACAGTGTAATAAAGCATAAAGCACAGGGAAGCATTGTAAAGCACAGAGAGGTCTGGTAAAGCATAGGGAAGCATTGTAAAGCACAGAGAGGTCTGGTAAAGCACAGGGAAGCATTGTAAAGCACAGAGAGGTCTGGTAAAGCACAGGGAAGCATTGTAAAGCACAGAGAGGTCTGGTAAAGCATAGGGAAGCATTGTAAAGCACAGAGAGGTCTGGTAAAGCACAGGGAAGCATTGTAAAGCACAGAGAGGTCTGGTAAAGCACAGGGAAGCATTGTAAAGCACAGAGAGGTCTGGTAAAGCACAGGGAAGCATTGTAAAGCACAGAGAGGTCTGGTAAAGCACAGGGAAGCATTGTAAAGCACAGAGAGGTCTGGTGGTAAAGCACAGGGAAGCATTGTAAAGCACAGAGAGGTCTGGTAAAGCACAGGGAAGCATTGTAAAGCACAGAGAGGGCTGGTAAAGCACAGGGAAGCATTGTAAAGCACAGAGAGGTCTGGTAAAGCACAGGGAAGCAAATTAAAGATTCAGATATTTCTCTAATGTTCTTTTTCAGGAAACGATTGAAGACATTGACAAGAATGGAGACGGATTCGTAGATCTGGATGAATATATCGGTGAGAGAGGAGAGAGAGAGAGAGAGAGGAGAGGGGAGAGGGGAGAGAGGGAGAGAGAGGAGAGGGGAGAGGAGAGGGAGAGGAGAGGGGAGAGAGAGAGAGAGAGAGAGAGAGAGAGAGAGGAGAGAGAGGAGAGGGAGAGAGAGAGAGGAGAGAGGAGAGAGAGAAGGAGAGAGAGGGGGGAGAGGGTTCTCTCTGACCACGCCCTTGTCTCTGAAAGGTGACATGTACACCGCGGAGGCTGGCGAGGCGGAGCCTGATTGGTTGAAGACTGAGCGCGAGCAGTTCAGAGAGTTCCGCGACATCAACAAGGTGAGAAAAATATAAACCATAATATACACTCGGTGTGTGTGTCTCTTACAATAACATCCTCCTCTCCTCTCCCTCTCTCCCCTCTCTCTCTCTCCTCTCTCCTCTCTCTCCCTCTCCCCTCTCCCCCTCTCTCTCTCCTCTCTCCTCCTCTCTCATCCCTCCCCTCCTGCTCTCTCTCTCCTCTCTCCTCTCTCTCTCTCTCTCTCTCTTCCTCTCTCTCTCTCTCCCCTCTCCTCCTCTCTCTCTCCAGGATGGTAAGCTCGATAGCAATGAAGTCTCTAAATGGATTCTTCCAGGAGATGTTGATCACACAGAGACTGAAGCCAAACACCTGATCTACGAGAGTGATCAAAACAAGGTGAGAGAGAGAGAGAGAGAGAGAGAGAGGGGGGATGAAGGGAGAGGGAAGAGAGAGGAGAGAGGCAGAGAGGAGAGAGGAGGGGATGAAGAGAGGGAGGCAGAGAGAGGGAGTCAGGGAGAGAGAGAGGTTAGAGAGGTGGGGGGGGGGGGGCAGGTGGGTGGGGCTTTAACCTCGAGCTGTGCTCTGATTGGCCGGCAGGATGAGAAGCTGACGAAGGAGGAGATTCTGAATAACTGGAACATGTTTGTGGGGAGCCAAGCAACCAACTATGGAGAAGACCTGACGAAGAAACACGATGAGCTGTAGAGAGAGAGAGACCTCTGTGGCAATATAGAACTACAGCTCCCAGCATGCCTCTGCGCCCGCGGCCATGGCGAGGGATGCTGGGAGCTGTAGTTCTCTATGCCGCGGGTCTCGTATCACCTCTATTATGACACATCTTGTAAAGAAAGCATCGCGGATTCATCGAGACACAGCGAATCAGGACAGCCCTGGCTATAGGACTACAGCTCCCAGCATGCCTCTGCGCCCGCGGGCCAC
This sequence comes from Polyodon spathula, assembly GCF_017654505.1. NCBI lineage: Eukaryota > Metazoa > Chordata > Actinopteri > Acipenseriformes > Polyodontidae > Polyodon > Polyodon spathula. The sequence goes on from NC_054578.1 coordinate 1,422,173, forward strand.
GGCGATTCAGGGTCCACGCTGCAGCGCTTTCTCCTGCGTTTAATAAATGTTTGTATTTATCAAAGGGGTTTTTATTTGTTTTTAGTTACAAAAAATAAAATACAAATAATGGTTATGATTCTAATTCCTTTACTATCGAGAAAATGAAATACTTTACCAGACCTCTCTGTGTTTTACAATGCTTCCCTGTGCTTTACCAGACCTCTCTGTGCTTTACAATGCTTCCCTATGCTTTACCAGACCTCTCTGTGCTTTACAATGCTTCCCTGTGCTTTACCAGACCTCTCTGTGCTTTACAATGCTTCCCTATGCTTTACCAGACCTCTCTGTGCTTTACAATGCTTCCCTATGCTTTACCAGACCTCTCTGTGCTTTACAATGCTTCCCTATGCTTTACCAGACCTCTCTGTGCTTTACAATGCTTCCCTATGCTTTACCAGACCTCTCTGTGCTTTACAATGCTTCCCTGTGCTTTACCAGACCTCTCTGTGCTTTACAATGCTTCCCTATGCTTTACCAGACCTTTACAATGCTTCCCTATGTTTACCAGACCTCTCTGTGTTTACAATGCTTCCCTATGCTTTACCAGACCTCTCTGTGCTTTACAATGCTTCCCTATGCTTTACCAGACCTCTCTGTGCTTTACAATGCTTCCCTGTGCTTTACCAGACCTCTCTGTGCTTTACAATGCTTCCCTATGCTTTACCAGACCTCTCTGTGCTTTACAATGCTTCCCTATGCTTTACCAGACCTCTCTGTGCTTTACAATGCTTCCCTGTGCTTTACCAGACCTCTCTGTGCTTTACAATGCTTCCCTATGCTTTACCAGACCTCTCTGTGCTTTACAATGCTTCCCTGTGCTTTACCAGACCTCTCTGTGCTTTACAATGCTTCCCTATGCTTTACCAGACCTCTCTGTGCTTTACAATGCTTCCCTGTGCTTTACCAGACCTCTCTGTGCTTTACAATGCTTCCCTATGCTTTACCAGACCTCTCTGTGCTTTACAATGCTTCCCTGTGCTTTACCAGACCTCTCTGTGTTTACAATGCTTCCCTTTACAAGCCTTCTGTGCTTTACAATGCTTACTGTGCTTTACCATAACTCTCTGTACTTTAATTAGAGCCTGCCTTCTAAAGAACTACACCTCCCACCATCCCTCCCGGTTGCTGCTAGTTCAGAGGCATGCTGGGAGCTGTAGTTTTTATTGCACAGTTGACCTTGTCTCATGTCATTCACACAATAATAAAGACACAATTCAGCCCCAGTGCTCTGTGAAGTAAACATTATTTATTTCATCTGTAAACTGTGGTCCGAATCTCTACGGACATTTCTACAATCACAACCGAGAAGCTCTCCCGCAAAAATATACTAAAAAAAATAAAACGAAAACGTTCCGGATTCCTCTTCCCAGTGTGGGCGACTGGGATCTCCAACTGGGAGCACTGGTCTGGTCTCGCTCACACCTGCATGACTGGTCGAGATTCTTTAGCCTTTAACTCAACCCCAGAACCAGCGAACCCTGTACCGCCCTGAGAGAGAGAGAGAGAGAGAGACAGAGAGAGAGAGAGAGAGAGAGAGGAGCGAATGGAGGAGAGAGACCGAGAGCGAGAATACACCTGTACGAGAGTGAACGAGAGAATGAGAGGATCTGAGCAGAGAGAGAGAGAGAAAGAGTCAGAAATACAGCACTAGACACACAGAGTCTCGGACAGACGCACACACACAGCGTCTCGGACAGACGCACACACACACAGCGTCTCGGACAGAAGCACACACACACAGCGTCTCGGACAGACACACACACACAGCGTCTCGGACAGACGCACACACACAGAGTCTCGGACAGACGCACACACACAGAGTCTCACTCTCTGCAGGACGATGATGTCACTGTCTCTCAGCTTGGCTCCGCTCACAGGGTCCAGCATGTCTTTACGAATCAACTTCTCAACACATTCCAGGGTCACCACAGCACCCCTGAGAGAGGAGAGAGGAGAGAGAGGAGACAGAATTTATATTATTGATAACCCCTGTATTGCTGATGCTGTGGTATTGAAGAGTCTCTCACGAGGGTCTCAGCACGGCGCAGGGCACAGAGTTTCCGAGCACGTCTCTCGTCACAGCGCACACGTAGCGGTCCTGCCGCGTGATCAGAGACACGCGAGACAGAGACGGGTCGAGACGCGTGAACCGCACTGGAGTGAGATCCTTCAAACGCAGGGGACGCCCGGACATAGGACAAAACACTGTCTTCACCTGAGAGGAGAGGGGAGAGGGGAGAGGGGAGAGAGAGGAGAAAGGCAGATATTTACTGTGTCACTGTAGATATAATGCCTCATAGTTCACAGTGTACTTCAGCAGTGTCATTACTATCTGCACTGTGTTTAAATACGAGTCTCGCATTGTAACTCTGCACTGCCCCCTGTGACAGTCACCTGGGATAAAGCAGGCATTTGCCAAATAAACTGATAATATTATTATAATGAATACCACAACCCTGCCACACCCCCTTCTCTCCCCTCCGCCTGCCTCCCTGTCTCCACTCCCCCCTCCCCTCTCTCACTGGTTTCTTCACGGCGCTCGGCTTTGCCTCGGGGGTCAGTTTACTTACCGCCTGTTGCTTTGCCTCGGGGGTCGTTGTCTCTTACAGAGGATGCTACAGAAGGGATCCAGAAGCTGGGAAGCTGCTTGTCTTTCTGCTCTGATGCCGAGAGAGCCGAGGAGCCGCTGCTGCTGGGAGTACTGGGAGCACTGGAGTAACCAGCAGAGCAGTTGGAGCTGCAACTGGGACCAGAGGAGGAGGAGTCTGATAGAGAGAGAGAGAGAGAGAGGAGAGAGGAGAGAGAGAGGAGATAGAGAGAAAGAGAGATGCAAACAGATTCGATACCTGAAAGGGATATGCAAAAGGCAAGGATATACACACACCATCACACTGAGACACAGAAGACAGGACAGACACAGAAGAATCTCAGACCCCCCCCCCCCCCACACACACACACGAGACACACGCACTATCACCGAGACTCCCCCACACACAGTGAGATACACACACACTATCACTGAGACACACACACACACACACAATGAGATACATACACTATCTCCGAGGACCCCCCACACCCCCTCTCACCTGTCTTGAAGGGGTTCAGTGGTTTGGTGACGATGCTCCCTTCTTTCTGCAGGAAGTTTTGAACCCGAGACTCCTTCGCAGCTCTAGAGAGAGTTTTCAACTCCTCCCCCTCCACCTTCAGCTGCTTCTCATAGGCCTGAGAGAGAGGGGGGGGGGGGAGTCAGAGTGAGCCCAGACTAGAGCTGGTTTAGTTTCAGTGACTCTGAATCTCTCAGCTCCTCCCTCTCACCCTCTCAGCTCCTCCCTCTCAGCTCCTCCCTCTCACCCTCTCAGCTCCTCCCTCCCACCCTCTCAGCTCCTCCCTCTCACCCTCTCAGCTCCTCCCTCTCACCCTCTCAGCTCCTCCCTCCCACCCTCTCAGCTCCTCCCTCTCACCCTCTCAGCTCCTCCCTCTCACCCTCTCAGCTCCTCCCTCTCACCCTCTCAGCTCCTCCCTCTCACCCTCTCAGCTCCTCCCTCTCACCCTCTCAGCTCCTCCCTCTCACCCTCTCAGCTCCTCCCTCTCACCCTCTCAGCTCCTCCCTCTCACCCTCTCAGCCTCCTCCCTCCCACCCTCACCCTCTCAGCTCCTCCCTCCCACCCTCTCAGCTCCTCCCTCCTCACCCTCTCAGCTCCGCCCCCCTCCCTATCTGCCTCTAACATCGTACACTACCACCCTTCTCAGAAGCTCTCAGCCTCTATAACCTCCTCCCTGTGTCCAATCCCTTTAGCAGATCTCCCTCCCACCATCTCGGCGTCTGAGCTCTCCCTCTCACCCATCTGAGTGAAGGATCCATGACAATAGGAGATGTGAGCTATAACTGCTCAGACTCCTATGATCCCAGGAGTCTTCCTCCGAACTCTGCTGGGAGTCTAAGATCACGCTTAATCAGCACCTGCAGTTCTCAGATCCGAACTATAACCCTCTCAGATCCTCCCTCCTCACCCTCCTTCAGATCCGACTACCTCCCAACCCTCAGTTACTCAGCACTGGAGGACAAGCTTGACTCCCTCACACACTCTCAGCTAAGTACTCACCCTCTCAGCTCCTCCCTCTCACCCTCTCAGCTCCTCCCTCTCCCTCTCACCCTCTCAGCTCCTCCCTCTCACCCTCTCACTCCTCCTCTCAGCTCCTCCCTCTCACCCTCTCAGCTCCTCCCTCTCACCCTCCCTCAGCTCCTCCCTCTCACCCTCTCAGCTCCTCCCTCTCAGCTCCTCCCTCCCACCCTCTCAGCTCCTCCCTCTCACCCTCTCAGCTCCTCCCTCTCAGCTCCTCCCTCCCACCCTCTCAGCTCCGCCCTCCCACCCTCTCAGCTCCGCCCTCTCACCCTGGTTTTCTTGGCGATCTCATTTTTTTGATGCAGGATGTATTCCAGAATCGCTTCTCTCTCAAACAAGAACCCGTCCGGACTGAGAGAAGAGGGAGGAGAGGAAAGAAAGAAAGAAAGACAAGAAAGAAAGAAAGAAAGAAAGAAAGAGTCTTCTGTCATCCGTTATCCCAAACCCTGGTCTTCTTGCTCTTAATTCCTGCTATAATGTTTCCGATCGATTCTTCTATCAGTAAAGAGAAAGAACAAACAAAGAACGAAAGAAAGAAAGAAAGAAAGGAGTCAATATGAAAAACATACAGATATTAATGCTGCTATCTGTTTTTAACATCGTACACTGAGACACACAAACAAACACACACACACACAACGACATACAGATCCAACACACTGAGACTGTTACACACACATCACTGAGACACAGACACACACTGAGATACAGACACACACTGAGATACAGACACACACAACGAGACACTGACACACACACCGAGACACTGAGATACACACACACGAGACACTGAGACACTGAGACACACTGAGATACAGACACACACTGAGATACAGACACACACTGAGACAGAACATAGCGCAGACACACACACAAAGAGACCTGACACAATGAGACACACACCTGACACACTGAGACACTGACACACACAACGAGACACTGAGATACACACACACACACACTGACACACTGAGACACACACACACACTGAGAACACACCACACTGAGACACACTGAGATACAACACCGTCTGACACACTGAGACACTGACACACCATGAGTCTGTGACTGGCCGTGTCGTGTCTGGGTGAGCACACATCACGTGATGACAGGCGCGTCCTTGAGAAGGCCAGCACGAGGGAGGACTGAGACAACACACACAACAGCTCTGATCGAAACCTGTCGATCTGTGTTGTGACCCAGCCGAAGTGCACTCTGTGTGTGTAACCAGAGACCCAAAGCTGAGAGAAGACAGAGAGGGACACAGAACAGTCGAGGGGGAGTGCATGAGAGAGGCGTCGTGACGACAGGGTCCTTGCAGGGCTGCAGGGAGAGGGAGCAGCAATCGAAATCCTTGATCGCATCTTTACCCAGCCGAATTCTCTGAGTGCCGTAACCAGAGACAGCTGAGAGAGACAGAGAGGGACAGACAGGCAGGGGGTGAGAGAGACAGAGAGAGAGGTCTATCATACTTCTACACACACACACACAGGCAGGCAGGCAGGGTGTGTGTGAGAGAGACAGAGGAGAGGATAGAGGAGAGAGTCATACTCCTAGACACACAGGCAGGCAGGCAGGGTGTGAGTGAGAGAGACAGAGGAGAGGATAGAGGAGAGAGTCATACTCCTAGACACACAGGCAGGCAGGCAGGGTG
>NC_054578.1:1437995-1489262 GCF_017654505.1 Polyodon spathula
GTGTGTGTGTGTGTGTGTGTGTGTGTGTGTGTGTGTGTGTGTGTGTGTGTGTGTCTCTCTCTCTCTCTCTCTCTCTCTCTCTCTCTCTCTCTCTCCGTCAACCCTCTCTCTCTCTCTCACTCGTCTCAGTGTGGGTGTGTGTGTGTGTGTGTATATAGTTAGTGTATAGTGTGTGTGTGTGTGTATAGTTAGCGTGTGTGTATCTGTAACTCTTGACAACCCTCGTTAGCTCTTGATCAGCCCCCAGTGTGTCTAGCGAACAAGCTCAGGTGTGTCTGATTATTAAACTCCTAGTGAAAGCAGGGCTGGATCACACCGCTGTGCAGCGGGAGTCTTATTAAAACCTGAAAGCAGGACTGTGATTATATACTCCTAGTGAAAGCAGGTGTGTATCACACCGCTGTGCAGTGGGAGTCTGATTATTAAACTCCTAGTGAAACCAGGACTGGATCACACTGCTGTGCAGCGGGAGTCTGCTTATTATCCTAGTGAAACCAGGACTGGATCACACTGCTGTGCAGGTGAGTCTGATTATTAAACTCCTAGTGAGAGCAGGACTGGATCACACTGCTGTGCAGGGGAGTCTGATTATTAAACTCCTAGTGAAAGCAGGACTGGATCACACTGCTGTGCAGCGGGAGTCTGATTATTAAACTCCTAGTGAAAGCAGGACTGGATCACACCGCTGTGCAGCGGGAGTCTGATTATTAAACTCCTAGTGAAAGCAGGACTGGATCACACTGCTGTGCAGCGGGAGTCTGATTATTAAACTCCTAGTGAAAGCAGGACTGGATCACACTGCTGTGCAGCGGGAGTCTGATTATTAAACTCCTAGTGAAAGCAGGACTGGATCACACTGCTGTGCAGCGGGAGTCTGATTATTAAACTCCTAGTGAAAGCAGGACTGGATCACACTGCTGTGCAGCGAGAGTCTGATTCCCAGCCCTGTGACTTTCTGTGAGTGTCAATACAGTATAACACAGAGATCAATAAACTATAACACCTAGATCAATACACACACACACCGAGACAGTGATACACACACACACACACACACACACACACAGTTGTAATTGGCATAGTTGGCAGGGTCTATGTAATTAAATTCAGAACTGACACGCACACACTGACACACACACACAAACACACACACACACACAACTGACACACGCACACACTGACACGCACACACACTGACACAGAATCAGTATGAAAAGTGCTGGTGAGAGTGGAACTCGACACCGAAAACAATCGCCACCCCCCCCCCCCCCCCCCCCCCCCCCGCATCCCCCCCGCACTCAGGGTGTGGGGGGGGGGGGGGGGGGGGGGGGCAGCTGTTTCTATTAATACCCTCCCTAACCCCCCAGGAAAGAAAGAGAGAGAGAGAGAGAGAAGAGATTTATAAAGTATTATTATTATTATTATTATTATTATTATTGTTGTTGTTGTTGTTATTAGCGCTTGATTTATTGATATATTTATCTGAATCTGTATTCCCCTCTGGTTTTATTTTTTATTCTGTCTCAGTGTGCAGAACCTCAGCAAAGCTGATCGTCTGTTGTTGTTGTTTGTTTGTTTATTATTTACGTTGCTCTGGCAACACTCGAGAATGCAGCACCGCTCTGATTATCTCAATCTGATAATAATGATAATCAATCGACCCCCCCCCCCCCCCCCCCCAGGCAGGAAACACGTGCAGATGACAGGCAGGATTGACTGACAGATGCGTTTGTCAAGAGCGGTGATCTGCTTTCCACTGCTTGCGGTTTTAATATTATTACTAGTTAAAGTCGATGTTAAACAGAGCCAGGTAGGAGGTTCGGTCCAAACAGAGCGCCGAACTCAGCGAGGGGGGGGTAATATACATACAAACCAGTTACCCAGACACACTGGGGGCTGATCGAGCTGGGCGCAGAGAAACCTGGACTGGATCACACTGCTGTGCAATAGGAGTCTGATTCCCAGCCCTGTGGATCTCACAGTGAAACCTGGACTGGATCACACTGCTGTGCAAAAGGAGTCAGATTCCCAGCCCTGTGGATCTCTCTATTATACTGTATTGATCAGTCTATTATACTGTATTGATCTCTGTCCTGCTTTCACTGGATTGACACTCTCTCACAAAAAGTCACAGGGCTGGGAATCAGACTCCCGCTGCACAGCAGTGTGATCCAGTCCTGCTTTCACTAGGAGTTTAATAATCAGACTCCCGCTGCACAGCAGTGTGATCCAGTCCTGCTTTCACTAGGAGTTTAATAATCAGACTCCCGCTGCACAGCAGTGTGATCCAGTCCTGCTTTCACTAGGAGTTTAATAATCAGACTCCCGCTGCACAGCAGTGTGATCCAGTCCTGCTTTCACTAGGAGTTTAATAATCAGACTCCCGCTGCACAGCAGTGTGATCCAGTCCTGCTTTCACTAGGAGTTTAATAATCAGACTCCCGCTGCACAGCGGTGTGATCCAGTCCTGCTTTCACTAGGAGTTTAATAATCAGACTCCCGCTGCACAGCAGTGTGATCCAGTCCTGCTTTCACTAGGAGTTTAATAATCAGACTCCCGCTGCACAGCGGTGTGATCCAGTCCTGCTTTCACTAGGAGTTTAATAATCAGACTCCCGCTGCACAGCAGTGTGATCCAGTCCTGCTTTCACTAGGAGTTTAATAATCAGACTCCCGCTGCACAGCAGTGTGATCCAGTCCTGCTTTCACTAGGAGTTTAATAATCAGACTCCCGCTGCACAGCAGTGTGATCCAGTCCTGCTTTCACTAGGAGTTTAATAATCAGACTCCCGCTGCACAGCAGTGTGATCCAGTCCTGCTTTCACTAGGAGTTTAATAATCAGACTCCCGCTGCACAGCGGTGTGATCCAGTCCTGCTTTCACTAGGAGTTTAATAATCAGACTCCCGCTGCACAGCAGTGTGATCCAGTCCTGCTTTCACTAGGAGTTTAATAATCAGACTCCCGCTGCACAGCAGTGTGATCCAGTCCTGCTTTCACTAGGAGTTTAATAATCAGACACACCTGAGCTTGTGTAGAGAAGCTGACTAACAAGGTTACAGGGAGAGACGGAAAGGTGACTTTGAAAAAGTCCTTAGGTGAAGTGAAAGTCTGAAGTTTGTGCGCGTCGATTCCCTCCCTCTCCTCCTTTATATTCCAAAACCACTCCCTTCTTCCTCCTTCACTCGTGAATTGAACAAGTGGACACAAGAGAGAGAGAGAGAGAGAGAGAGAGAGAGAGAGAGAGAGAGGAATGAGAAGTCGGGTTTAATTCTGTCTGCCGGGGAATAAAAAGGAGAAGAAAAAAAAACGCAACTCGATTATACGTTTGTTGGAAGAGAGAGAGAAGAGAAAGAGAGAGAGAAGAGAAAGAAAGAGAGAAGAGAAAGAGAGAGAGGAGAAAGAGAGAAGAGAGAGAGAGAGGAGAAAGAGAGAGAGAAGAGAGAGAGGAGAAGAAAATGAGAGAGAAGAGAGAAGAGAAAGAGAGAGAGAAGAGAAAGAGAGAAGAGAAAGAGAGAGAGAGAGAAGGGGGGATCATGAAAAAGAAAGTAAAGGATCTAAAAGAAGGGGAAGGAGGAGGAGAGAAAGCAGTGAACGCCAGCGAGGAGAAAAAGACGGAGAAAGACCAGGTGAGAAGTTACCTGACTGTTTAAAACAAACAAAAAAAATCATTGTTTGACGTTCGTTGTTTGTTTTATTTATTTAATTAATTCCACGCTTTTCGGTTTTAAAACACGACACGAATTCGGTAGGAATTATTAAAAAAAAAGGGGCGGGTTTGTGCTTCGTTTATTTTTATAAAAGCCTGTTTTTCAATGCTGCTATTCCTGTTCAATTATTTCGTAAAACACCCGGGTTTCGTGTCAAATTAACTGATTGTTAATCTGGGTCGGGCTGCGTTTCCGACGGGCGTGTTTGTTTTCTTGTTTTGTGGAAAGATCGTGTTTCAGAAACCGGTTATTCAAGAAGTGATTAGATTGAGTTAATTCACAAAATAACTCTTACTGAAAGAGCGCCAGACCGCGAGTGAGGTGTGAACAGAGGCTCCCCTCGACGCAGTCTCGCCGTTTCCTCTTGCTGTTTGCAGAGTGAGGTGTGAACGGAGGCTCCCCTCGACGCAGTCTCGCCGTTTCCTCTTGTTGTTTGCGGAGTGAGGTGTGAACGCAGGCTCCCCTCGACGCAGTCTCCCCGTTTCCTCTTGTTGTTTGCAGAGTGAGGTGTGAACGGAGGCTCCCCTCGACGCAGTCTCGCCGTTTCCTCTTGCTGTTTGCAGAGTGAGGTGTGAACGGAGGCTCCCCTCGACGCAGTCTCGCCGTTTCCTCTTGCTGTTTGCAGAGTGAGGTGTGAACGGAGGCTCCCCTCGACGCAGTCTCGCCGTTTCCTCTTGTTGTTTGCAGAGTGAGGTGTGAACGGAGGCTCCCCTCGACGCAGTCTCGCCGTTTCCTCTTGTTGTTTGCAGAGTGAGGTGTGAACGGAGGCTCCCCTCGACGCAGTCTCGCCGTTTCCTCTTGCTGTTTGCAGAGTGAGGTGTGAACGGAGGCTCCCCTCGACGCAGTCTCGCCGTTTCCTCTTGCTGTTTGCAGAGTGAGGTGTGAACGGAGGCTCCCCTCGACGCAGTCTCGCCGTTTCCTCTTGCTGTTTGCAGAGTGAGGTGTGAACGCAGGCTCCCCTCGACGCAGTCTCCCCGTTTCCTCTTGCTGTTTGCAGAGTGAGGTGTGAACGGAGGCTCCCCTCGACGCAGTCTCGCCGTTTCCTCTTGCTGTTTGCAGAGTGAGGTGTGAACGCAGGCTCCCCTCGACGCAGTCTCCCCGTTTCCTCTTGCTGTTTGCAGAGTGAGGTGTGAACGGAGGCTCCCCTCGACGCAGTCTCGCCGTTTCCTCTTGCTGTTTGCAGAGTGAGGTGTGAACGGAGGCTCCCCTCGACGCAGTCTCGCCGTTTCCTCTTGTTGTTTGCAGAGTGAGGTGTGAACGGAGGCTCCCCTCGACGCAGTCTCGCCGTTTCCTCTTGTTGTTTGCAGAGTGAGGTGTGAACGCAGGCTCCCCTCGACGCAGTCTCGCCGTTTCCTCTTGCTGTTTGCAGAGTGAGGTGTGAACGGAGGCTCCCCTCGACGCAGTCTCGCCGTTTCCTCTTGCTGTTTGCAGAGTGAGGTGTGAACGCAGGCTCCCCTCGACGCAGTCTCGCCGTTTCCTCTTGCTGTTTGCAGAGTGAGGTGTGAACGCAGGCTCCCCTCGACGCAGTCTCGCCGTTTCCTCTTGCTGTTTGCAGAGTGAGGTGTGAACGCAGGCTCCCCTCGACGCAGTCTCGCCGTTTCCTCTTGCTGTTTGCAGAGTGAGGTGTGAACGCAGGCTCCCCTCGACGCAGTCTCGCCGTTTCCTCTTGCTGTTTGCAGAGTGAGGTGTGAACGCAGGCTCCCCTCGACGCAGTCTCCCCGTTTCCTCTTGCTGTTTGCAGAGTGAGGTGTGAACGCAGGCTCCCCTCGACGCAGTCTCGCCGTTTCCTCTTGCTGTTTGCAGAGTGAGGTGTGAACGGAGGCTCCCCTCGACGCAGTCTCCCCGTTTCCTCTTGTTGTTTGCAGAGTGAGGTGTGAACGGAGGCTCCCCTCCTCTTGCTGTTTGCACGCAGTCTCGCCGTTTCCTCTTGTTGTTTGCAGAGTGAGGTGTGAACGCAGGCTCCCCTCGACGCAGTCTCCCCGTTTCCTCTTGTTGTTTGCAGAGTGAGGTGTGAACGGAGGCTCCCCTCGACGCAGTCTCGCCGTTTCCTCTTGTTGTTTGCAGAGTGAGGTGTGAACGGAGGCTCCCCTCGACGCAGTCTCGCCGTTTCCTCTTGCTGTTTGCAGAGTGAGGTGTGAACGGAGGCTCCCCTCGACGCAGTCTCCCCGTTTCCTCTTGTTGTTTGCAGAGTGAGGTGTGAACGCAGGCTCCCCTCGACGCAGTCTCCCCGTTTCCTCTTGCTGTTTGCAGAGTGAGGTGTGAACGGAGGCTCCCCTCGACGCAGTCTCGCCGTTTCCTCTTGCTGTTTGCAGAGTGAGGTGTGAACGGAGGCTCCCCTCGACGCAGTCTCGCCGTTTCCTCTTGTTGTTTGCAGAGTGAGGTGTGAACGGAGGCTCCCCTCGACGCAGTCTCGCCGTTTCCTCTTGTTGTTTGCAGAGTGAGGTGTGAACGGAGGCTCCCCTCGACGCAGTCTCGCCGTTTCCTCTTGCTGTTTGCAGAGTGAGGTGTGAACGCAGGCTCCCCTCGACGCAGTCTCCCCGTTTCCTCTTGTTGTTTGCAGAGTGAGGTGTGAACGCAGGCTCCCCTCGACGCAGTCTCGCCGTTTCCTCTTGCTGTTTGCAGAGTGAGGTGTGAACGCAGGCTCCCCTCGACGCAGTCTCGCCGTTTCCTCTTGTTGTTTGCAGAGTGAGGTGTGAACGGAGGCTCCCCTCGACGCAGTCTCGCCGTTTCCTCTTGCTGTTTGCAGAGTGAGGTGTGAACGCAGGCTCCCCTCGACGCAGTCTCGCCGTTTCCTCTTGTTGTTTGCAGAGTGAGGTGTGAACGGAGGCTCCCCTCGACGCAGTCTCGCCGTTTCCTCTTGTTGTTTGCAGAGTGAGGTGTGAACGGAGGCTCCCCTCGACGCAGTCTCGCCGTTTCCTCTTGCTGTTTGCAGAGTGAGGTGTGAACGCAGGCTCCCCTCGACGCAGTCTCGCCGTTTCCTCTTGTTGTTTGCAGAGTGAGGTGTGAACGCAGGCTCCCCTCGACGCAGTCTCGCCGTTTCCTCTTGCTGTTTGCAGAGTGAGGTGTGAACGGAGGCTCCCCTCGACGCAGTCTCGCCGTTTCCTCTTGTTGTTTGCAGAGTGAGGTGTGAACGCAGGCTCCCCTCGACGCAGTCTCGCCGTTTCCTCTTGTTGTTTGCAGAGTGAGGTGTGAACGGAGGCTCCCCTCGACGCAGTCTCGCCGTTTCCTCTTGTTGTTTGCAGAGTGAGGTGTGAACGGAGGCTCCCCTCGACGCAGTCTCGCCGTTTCCTCTTGTTGTTTGCAGAGTGAGGTGTGAACGCAGGCTCCCCTCGACGCAGTCTCGCCGTTTCCTCTTGCTGTTTGCAGAGTGAGGTGTGAACGGAGGCTCCCCTCGACGCAGTCTCGCCGTTTCCTCTTGCTGTTTGCAGAGTGAGGTGTGAACGCAGGCTCCCCTCGACGCAGTCTCGCCGTTTCCTCTTGTTGTTTGCAGAGTGAGGTGTGAACGGAGGCTCCCCTCGACGCAGTCTCGCCGTTTCCTCTTGTTGTTTGCAGAGTGAGGTGTGAACGGAGGCTCCCCTCGACGCAGTCTCGCCGTTTCCTCTTGTTGTTTGCAGAGTGAGGTGTGAACGGAGGCTCCCCTCGACGCAGTCTCGCCGTTTCCTCTTGCTGTTTGCAGAGTGAGGTGTGAACGGAGGCTCCCCTCGACGCAGTCTCGCCGTTTCCTCTTGCTGTTTGCAGAGTGAGGTGTGAACGGAGGCTCCCCTCGAGAGTGAGGTGTGAACGCAGTCCCCTCGACGCAGTTTCCTCTTGTTGTTTGCAGAGTGAGGTGTGAACGGAGGCTCCCCTCGATGCAGTCTCGCCGTTTCCTCTTGTTGTTTGCAGAGTGAGGTGTGAATGGAGGTTCGCTGGAGTTTATTGACAGGGAGCGGGAGGTGATCGATTACTCGATATTGTTTCATTTATTGGTTTGTTTGCTCGAGGCGTCTGTAAACAGCAGTGCGAACTCGAGGAACTCGCTAGAAAGACGAGCTCAGACTCAACCAGCCGATCGTGGAATAAGAAGAGTGAGTAATATTTCAAAGTGATACATTTACCTCGATTAAAAAATAAATATATAAACACACAGACGCACACACACTTGAGATACAGACACACTGAGACACACACACACATGCACTGAGACACACTGAGACACACTGAGACACACAGAGACACACTGAGACACACACTGAGATACACACACACGGAGACACACACACACACACACACACACACACAGAGACACACTGAGACACACACACACGCACACACACACACTGAGACACACACACACACACACTGAGATGTGAACAGACACATGAGACACACACAACAACACACAACGTGTGTGTGACACACTGAGACACACACTGCAGACACATGAGATAAGGGTTCACACACACACACTGAGACACACACACACTGAGACACACACACGCAGTGAGACACACTGAGATACACACACACACGTCTACCTGAGGACCTACACACACGCGTGTGACACACTGAGATACACACACTTATGGGCGTTGAATCTAAGTGAGATGTGTGACTCTATGTGTGCACATGAGGACACACCACCCGCCGTGATCCACACGAGATACAACACATTGGAGACACACACACACTGACACACACACACACACACGCACAGACACACTGAGATACACACACACGCACACACACACACTGAGATACACACACACACACGCACACACACACTGAGATGCGCACACACACTGAGACACACACACACCGCTCTCTCAGCGTGGGTGTTTCTCGTTCGTGTTTGGATTTGCCTCGCAGGCTCTATTTTTAAATCTCATTTCACTCTGCGGTTTCCAGCGGCCTCGAGGAAGCGAGAAACCAGCAGGGAAAACGTTACATATGAACATCAACACTGCAGATAATAATAAAACCAATCATTTGCATAATCAAGAGATAAACCTCCGTTTCAGTTCCATTACCGAGAAACACACAGCAAGAGACGCACGGGGGACACGGGAGGGGGGGGGGGGGGGGGGGGGGAGGGGTCCCTCTCACTCTCACTTCACGATGGAGTCTCGGTAGAGGTTTTAGACGCAGAGGTAAAGCCGGTTTGTAATGAAATTTTGAATCTCACTCTTTTTTTCACACGAGGAGAGCGGATTGCTGCTTGTAATTTGACACAAACCCCCCCCCCCCCCCCCAAAAACAAAAAAACTGCAGAGAGAGAGAGAGAGAGAGAGGAATTCAGACAGCAGCTGTGAAAATCAAACGTGTCAAAACGTGTTCAAAAATCTCCCTTATAAAAAAGGTCACTCTGCTTTACAATGCTCTCCTATCCTTTACCAGACCTCTCTGTGCTTCACAATGCTTCCCTGTGCTTTACCAGACCTCTCTGTGCTTTACAATGCTTCCCTGTGCTTTACCAGACCTCTCTGTGCTTTACAATGCTTCCCTGTGCTTTACCAGACCTCTCTGTGCTTTACAATGCTTCCCTGTGCTTTACCAGACCTCTCTGTGCTTTACAATGCTTCCCTGTGCTTTACCAGACCTCTCTGTGCTTTACAATGCTTCCCTGTGCTTTACCAGACCTCTCTGTGCTTTACAATGCTTCCCTGTGCTTTACCAGACCTCTCTGTGCTTTACAATGCTTCCCTGTGCTTTACCAGACCTCTCTGTGCTTTACAATGCTTCCCTGTGCTTTACCAGACCTCTCTGTGCTTTACAATGCTTCCCTGTGCTTTACCAGACCTCTCTGTGCTTTACAATGCTTCCCTGTGCTTTACCAGACCTCTCTGTGCTTTACAATGCTTCCCTATGCTTTACCAGACCTCTCTGTGTTTACAATGCTTCCCTGTGCTTTACCAGACCTCTCTGTGCTTTACAATGCTTCCCTGTGCTTTACCAGACCTCTCTGTGCTTTACAATGCTTCCCTGTGCTTTACCAGACCTCTCTGTGCTTTATAATGCTTCCCTGTGCTTTACAATCACTTTTGTTCTGCAAACAATCCTGCTGGAATTGTCATTGGAATTCTCATTGGAATGTGTGTTCAGAATTCAGAATGGAACGGAATGATTCTGTTTTTGTTTCTCTCTCACAGACTTGGATCCCTAAGATTATTAAGAAGAGAGTTTGCACGGCTTTCATTGAAGACCCGGGGAGGTGAGGCAGGGAGGGGAAGGGAGGGGAGGTGAGAGGGAGGGGAGGTGAGAGGTGGCAGGGAGGGGGGGGGAGGGGAGGGGAGGGGAGGGGAGGCAGGGAGGGAGGGGAGGCAGGGAGGGGGGGGGAGGGAGGGGAACGGAGGGCAGGGCCTCCAGGGGAGGAGGGAGGGGAACGCAGGGAGGGGGAGGTGAGGCAGGGAGGGGATCCTTCCCTACGGGAGGGGAGGTGAGGCAGGGAGGGGAGGGGAGGGGAGGGGGGGAGGGGAGGGGAGGCAGGGAGGGGAGGCCAGGGGAGGGAGGGGAGAGCAGGAGGGAGGGAGGGAGAGGAGGGGAGGGGAGGGAGGGACGGGGAGGGGAGGGGAGGGGAGGGGAGGGAGGGGAGGGGAGCCCTCCTTCCCTCCCCTCCCTCCCTCAGGGGGACAGCCTGGAGGGGAGGGGAGGCCAGGGGAGGGGAAGGGGGGGAGGTGAACCTCCAGGTGGCGGGGAGGGGCGGGGAGGGAGGGGGAGGGCAGGGGAGTAGAGAGGGGAGGCAGGGAGGGGAGGGGAGGCAGAGAGGGAGGGGAGAGGAGGGGACGCAGGGAGGGGAGGGGAGGAGGGGAGGGGAGGCAGGGACGGAGGGGAGAGGAGGGGACGCAGGGAGGGGAGGGGAGGCAGGGAGGGGAGGTGTGTGTGTGTGTGTGTGTGTGTGAGCCCCTCTCCTCTCCTCTCTCCTCAGTAATGGGGTGAGGTGTCAGTGTGGGCTCTCTCGGCCTCGTCACGGACCCACTGCCACGGAGGATCA
Source organism: Polyodon spathula (assembly GCF_017654505.1). Lineage (NCBI taxonomy): Eukaryota > Metazoa > Chordata > Actinopteri > Acipenseriformes > Polyodontidae > Polyodon > Polyodon spathula. Next base: position 1,448,672 of record NC_054578.1, read on the forward strand.
CTTTGGAGCTGCGATCGTGAGCAACTGGGACTCCAGCCATCATTCCAGCGAACAACCGACAGACGCCTTCGGAGACGTGGAATTCTCAGGACTGGGGAAAAAACACAGACATGTGAGAGAGAGAGAGAGAGAGAGGGGGGAGAGAGAGAGGAGAGGGAGGAGAGAGGAGAGGAGGAGAGAGAGAGGAGAGAGAGGGAGAGAGAGGAGAGAGAGAGGGGAGAGAGAGGGAGGGGGGAGAGAGAGAGAGAGAGAGGGAGAGAGGAGAGAGAGGAGAGGGGTAGGGGGAAGAGAGAGAGAGGGAGAGGGGGGAGAGAGAGAGGGGGAGGAGGGAGGAGAGAGGATAGGGAGAGGGGAGATGGGAGAGAGGAGAAAGAGGGTAGGAGAGGAGGGAGAGGGGAGAGAGGAGAAAGAGGGGGGGGAGGGGGGAGAGAGGAGGGGGGAGAGGAATAGTTTCTGTTTGTATCCCTCTCTCTCTCTATCGACGTGTCTCTCAATGTCTCTCTCTGTGTTTCAGTTCCTGCGGCTCTCCAGCGATACGAAGCCCCAGGTTGTTTACAGCATGATCACACATCACTGGCAGATCCCGCCCCCCTCCCTCGTCGTCTCTGTCGTCGGGGGCGACGGGAACTTCGAGATCAAGTCCTGGGTGAAGGACGTGCTGAGACAAGGGCTGGTGAAGGCAGCTCAGAGCACGGGTGCGAAAGAGAGAAACACACTGAGAGACACACTGAGAGACACACGGAGAGACACACTGAGACATACACTAAGACACACTGAGAGACATACACTGAGAGACACACGGAGACACACACTGAGAGACACACTGAGACACACACACACTGAGAGACACAGTGAGAGACACACACTGAGAGACACACGGAGACAGACAGAGAGACGCAGATTGAATCGAATCCTGTCTCCTCTCTCAGGGTCTTGGATCATCACAGCAGGGCTGCATTCTGGGATCAGTCGATTTGTGGGAGAAGCCGTGAGGGATCATTCGACAGCCAGCACACAGTCCAGTGCGAAGGTCATCGCCATGGGGATCACGCCCTGGGGGGTCGTTCACAACCGAGAGCAACTGGTCAATGCAGAGGTGAGGGGGGGGGGGGGGGAGAGAGAGAGAGAGAGAGAGAGAGAGAGAGAGAGAGAGAGAGAGAGAGAGGGGAGAGAGAGGAGAGAGGAGAGGGAGGGAGAGAGAGAGAGAGAGAGAGGAGAGGAGAGAGAGAGAGAGAGAGAGGAGAGAGACAGAAGAGGAGAGAGAGAAGAGACGAAAGGGGAGAGAGAGAGAAGAGAGACGAGAGTGGAGAGGAGAGAGGAGAAAGGGGAGAGAGAGAGAGAGAAGAGGGGAGAGGAGAGGAGAGGAGAGAGAGGAGAGAGAGAGAGAGGCGAGAGTGGAGAGGAGAGAGAGGAGAGAGAGGAGAATGGGGAGAGAGATCTAACTTTGCGGGAGGAGATTTAGCAACTTTTGTGTTTGATCCTCAGGGCTCTTTCCCAGCGAAGTATTTTGCAGATAACTCTGAAGGCTCCTCATGTCTGGATAGGAATTACTCCCTGTTCCTGCTGGTGGACGACGGGACCGTGGGGAGGAGCGGGGGGGAGACCAGATTCCGAGCCAGGCTGGAAGAGTACATCTCACATCAGAGGACTGGAGTGGGGGGTGAGGGAGGAGGAGAGAGAGAGAGAGAGAGAGAGAGAGAGAGAGAGAGAGATTGTGGCTCTGCCAGTCCTTCTCAAAGGAAAGGACTTTAACTCTGGGGTAGAGGGATGGGGGTGAGATGGGGGTGGGGGTAGATCTCAATGCTATTTGTTTGGGGTTGTTGTTGGGTTGTGTTGGGTTTGTGGTCAGGGTTGTGTTGTGTTGGGTTGTTGTTAGGTTGTTGTTGGGTTGTGTTGGGTTGTTGTGGGGTTGTGTTGGGTTGTTGTTGTTGGGTTGTGTTGGGTTGTGTTGGGTTGTGTTTGTGGTCGGGGTTGGGTTGTGTTGGGTTGTGTTGTTCTATGGTTAGGGATGGTTGATCTCAATGATGTTTGATTGGTTTCAGGGAGCAGGGGTATTGAGATCCCAGTGCTGTGTCTGCTGATCGCTGGAGAGCCGCACATGCTGCAGGTAAAAAACCCTGAACCCCCCCCCCCCCCCCCCTCCTCTCTCACACCCCCTCACTCTCTCCATCTCCCTCTCCCTCTCACATTCTCCCTCCCTGCCTCTCACACCCCTCTCTCCCCTCCCTCTCTCCTCTCCCCTCTCACATTCTGTCTCTCCGCACAGAGAGTGGTTCACTCGCTGAAGGACTGCAATCCATTCCTGGTTCTGGCGCGGACGGGGGGCGTGGCCGACTTCCTGTGGGATCTATTGGCCGAGAGTCTGCCGAAGGAGGGGCTTAGAGAGGAAGTGGAGGAGAGAGTGAAGAGACACTTCACTAGAGGAGACATCAGCAAACTGACTGAGATGGTGAGAGAGAGGAGAGGAGAGGAGAGAGAGAGAGGAGAGAGAGAGGGAGGAGAGAGAGAGGGAGGAAAGAGGAGGGGTGAGAGGGAGGGGAGGGGGAGGGAGGGGAGGGGGCTTCTACAGAAACAAAAAACATAGTAAATTGTATCTTAATCTCTCTGATTTGACATCTTTCTCATCTCTCCTCCTCTCTCTCCTCTTTCCCTTCTCGCCTTTCCTCTCCTCTCCCTTCTCCTCTCTCTTCTCCTCTCTCCTCATCCTTCTCCTCTCTTTTCCTCTCTCCTCATCCTTCTCCTCTCTCCTCTCCCTCTCTCTCCTCTCTCTTCTCCTCTTTCCTCTCTCCTCTCTCTTCAGGCTCTTGAGGTTGTGCAGAACAGAGATCTGGTCACCGTGTACGATGTGGAAGTTGATGGATCTGAAGAATTCGATACCATTATATTGAGAGCACTGGTCAAAGGTGAGTCAACCAGTATAAACCATTATTGCATTACCATTGCAGTGCCCCTGTCTGTGTGTCTGCATTGCCATTGAAGATCACTGAGGGGATAGTTAGCACACTGTGGTCTCATTCTACCAATGGCATCCCATTGCAGCTGCCCTATGCTTGTGCTGCCATTGCCCCTCAGTGTAATACACAACCATTATTGCATTGCCATTGCAGAGCCCCTGTCTGTGTGTCTGCATTGCCATTGAAGATCATTGAGGGGATAGTTAGCACACTGTGGTCTCATTCTACCAATGGCATCCCATTGCAGCTGCCCTATGCTTGTGCTGCCATTGCCCCTCAGTGTAATACACAACCATTATTGCATTGCCATTGCAGAGCCCCTGTCTGTGTGTCTGCATTGCCCCTCAGTGTAATTCACGCTCTCTTGCATCCTCAGCTTGTAAGCGCCAGTCCAGTAACACGTCTGAATACGTGGAGGAGCTGAAACTCGCTGTGGCCTGGAACAGAGTTGACATCGCAAAGACTGAACTGTTCAGTGGAGATGTGCACTGGAAGGTGGGGGAGAGGGAGAGGGAGAGAGTGAGAGGGGGGAGAGCGGAGAGGGAGGGAGAGGAGGAAGAAGGAGGGGGAGAGAGGGAGACAGGACAGGTTTTTAATATGTGATATCACAAATATTATAAATCATAAAGAATATTCCAGTGATCTGTAATAATGTTCTCTCTTCTCCTCTCCTCTCTCTCCTCTCTCTCTCTTCTCCTCTTTCCCCTCTCTCTCCTCTCCTCTCCTCTCTCAGTATATAGATCTTGAGGACCCCATGACTGATGCTCTGATTAATAACAAGCCCGAGTTTGTCCGGCTCTTTGTTGAAAACGGGCTGAACGTGTTTCGATACCTGAGCCCCGTGAGACTCGAGGAACTGTACTCCAACCTCCCCGAGAACTGTCTGGCCAGACAGCTGCTGCTCCAGCGGAAAACGAGGGACCCCCACCGGCACCCCCTGCCCCCCCTGAAGGAAGGGGGGCCCCTTTGTGTAAGGACTGTGCCGAATGAGGGGCACCAAGCAAGCAGGGAGGGAGGGAGGAATGGAAGGGGTGAGGGAGGGAGGGAGGGATAGAGGGAGGGACTGGGTGTTATTTACCCAGTTTTTCTCAATTGTTCCTTTTTCCTCTTCCTTCTCCATCTCTCCCTCTCTCTGTGCTCTTCTCTCTCTTTGTGTGTGCGCGTCTCGGCTCTGTGTGTCTCTCGATGCTCTCGTTGACCCTTTACTGTCCCCAGTCCCCTCAGGACAAGGACATGGACAAGTTGAGGGACAAGGTGTGCCTGCACGAGGTCTCCCATCTGCTGAAGGACCTCCTGGGGGACGTGTGTGAACCCCTGTACCCCAAAACCCCGGAGAACAGCAAGATGAGAGGGAAGGTGAGCGCTGGAGAGAGGAGGAGGGGGGGGGGGGGGGGGGGGAGGGGGGGGGGGGTGTGTGTGTTGTAACCCCCTATGCTGCATGCTGTCTCTCTCTCTCTCTCTCTCTCTATAGCCTTGCATCTCTCCCCCTCCCTGGACCAGCTTGTTTATCTGGGCTGTGCTTCAGAACCGAGCCACAATGTCCGAGTACTTCTGGGAGATGGTGAGTCTTGAACCTGGAGCCCCGGGCTCTTGTTGAACAAGAGTCTTGAACCCCGATCCCTCGGTGTGTCAGAGTCTGTAGCCCTGTCTCTCAGTCAATATGAGCTACAATCCTCTCTCTCTCTCTCGCCTCTCCTCTCCTCTCCTCTCCTCTCCTCTCTCTCTCTCTCCTCTCTCTCCTGTGAGTGAGTGCAGTGAGTCGTAACCCCCTCTCTCTCTCTCTCTCTCTCTCTCTCTCAGTGCAGTGAGTCGGTTCACTCTGCGCTTGCTGCCTGTAAGTTGTTGAAGGAACTCTCTCGTATTGAGACGGAGGCCGAGAGCAAACAAGCCATGAAAGAGCTGGCAGCGAAATTTGAACAGAGAGGCCACGGTGAGTGGAGGGGGAGGGGGAGAGGGAGAGGGGAGGGTTAGTGAGCAGAGGGAGAGGGTTGATTAATCTCTCTCTCCTCTCAGATGTGTTCAGTGAATGTTACAGGAACAGCGAGAGTCGGTCCCAAGTCACTTTTCATCAGGAAGGAGTTCCAGTTTGGGGGGGAGAAGAGGACTGGCCTTCAACTCGCTACTGCGCGCAGGACGCCAGCGCACGCTTCTCAGTCAAGACCGGGGTCCAGGTGACCAGGAGGAGAGAGGAGAGAGAGGAGAGAGAGGAGAGAGGAGAGGAGAGAGGAGAGAGGAGAGGAGGGAGAGAGAGAGGAGCATTGCAGTCTTTCTCAGCATGTCTCTGCGTGTGCCTCAGTGTGTATCTCAGCGTGTGTCTCAGCGTGTCTTTCTCAGTGTCTCTCTGTCCCTGGTTGTAATGTCTCCTCTCTCTCTGCAGACTCTCCTCAATCAGATCTGGTGGGGAGACATGGAGAGGAACACTCCGATCTGGAGATTATTGCTTGCCTTCTTCTGCCCTCCCCTGATCTACACCAACCTCATCACATTCAGGTAACCCCGCCCACCGCCCTAACCCGCCCCCAACCCCGCCCCCAGCCCTTCTCTACACCAACCTCATCACATTCAAGTAACCCAGCCCTGCCCCCAGCCCTAACCCCACCCCCAGCCCTCCTCTACACCGACCTCATCACATTCCGGTAACCCCGCCACCAGCCAGGGTTGGTCAGGGTTGGGGTTTGGGGGTTATGGTCAGGGTCAGGGTTTGGGGGTTATGGTCAGGGTTGTGGTTATGGTCAGGGTTAAGGTTTGGGGGTTATGGTCAGGGTTGGGGTTTGGGGGTTATGGTCAGGGTCAGGGTTTGGGGGTTATGGTCAGGGTTGTGGTTATGGTCAGGGTTAAGGTTTGGGGGTTATGGTCAGGGTTGGGGTTTGGGGGTTATGGTCAGGGTTGACTCCGGGTTCTGTGATCGAATCCTCTTCTTCTCTTTTCTCTCTCAGAACCCCCGAGGAGGAGGGGAAGTCTGAGGAGCCCCCCCTTCATGAGAGGGAGAGTATCGACGTAGAGACCATCTTCTCAATGAGGGAGATGATTAACAAGTACTGGAGTCCTATCTGCTCTCTCCTTCACTCCCTCCACCCCTCTCTCCATCCATCCCTCCCTCCCTCCTTCCATACCTCTCTCCATCCCTCCATCTTCTCAATGAGATGATTACCAAATACTGGAGTCCTATCTGCTCTCTCCTTCACTCCCTCCACCCCTCTCCATCCATCCCTCCCTCCCTCCTTCCATACCTCTCTCCATCCCTCCATCTTCTCAATGAGGGAGATGATTACCAAGTACTGGAGTCCTATCTGCTCTCTCCTTCACTCCCTCCACCCCTCTCTCCATCCATCCCTCCCTACTTCCTTCCATACCTCTCTCCATCTTCTCAATGAGATGATTAACAAGTACTGGAGTCCTATCTGCTCTCCAGTCCCTCCCTCTACTCCTCCCTCTCTTCTCACAGCCATCAGGCTGTACATTTCCCCTGACTCTCTCTCTCTCGTCTGTCTCGCAGTGATGAAGACGAGGAGGTATACCATGCCTTGCAGCAGATCGACAAAGGTGAGTGAAACTCTTCATCTCTATCAACTTATCTCTCTCCATCTCTCCCCTCCTCTATCCAGCTCAATCTATTTACCAAACACCCTCCCCCCTCTCACCTCCTCTTCTCTCTCCTCTACCCTCTCTAACTCCTCTCACCTCTTCTCTCCCCCTCTTCTCTCCTCCCCCTCTCTCTAACCCCCTTTTCTCCCTCCTCTCCCTCTCTCCTCCCTTCTTCTCTCCCTCTCCCCCTTTCTCTCCTAACCCCTTCTCCTCTCTTCTCCCCCTCTCGCTAACCCCCTCTCCTCCTCTCTCTCTCTGCAGACCCCTCCTTCTCTTCCCCGCCCCCCCTGGCCCATCCAAAGCCCTGCCCCTTCCTGGTGACACGCTGGAAGAAGTTTTGGTTCGCCCCCGTGACGGCCTTCCTCGGGAATGTCGTGATGTATTTCTGCTTCCTCTTCCTCTTCTCCTTCGTCATCCTGGTGGACTTCCCCCCGCCCCCCCCAGCGGGCCCCTCCAACTCCGAGATCGTGCTTTACTTCTGGGTGTTCACGCTGGTGTGCGAAGAGATCCGACAGGTGAGGGAGCCGGCCAGAGCTCTTCAATACAGACTACAAGTCCCAGCAACCCCAGTGCCGGGCATGCTGGCAGCTGTAGTTCACAAAGCCATTCATCAATGAAACCTGGGAGAGGGGATAGAGGGGAGAGGAGTGAATGGGAGGAGAAAGGGATGGAATGGAGGGAGAGAGGTGAGAGGGGAGGGAATAGAGGGGAGAGGGGAGGAGAGAGAGGAGGGAAGGGAGGAGAGACGGAGCAGGGAGAGGGGAGAGAAGGGAGGAGAGAGGACAGGGAAGGGATGGAGGGGGAGAGAGGTGAGAGGGAGGGGGAGAGGGGAGAGGGGAGAAGGGGAGAGAGAGGGGAGGGAGAGATGGGAGGGGGAGGAGAAATGGAAAGGGGATGGGAGAGAGAGAGTGGGGAGAGAAGGGGGAGAATGGAGGGAGAAGGGAAGCGTGGACAGGGGAGAGGGAGAGAGAGATGGAAAGGGAGGAGAGGGGGAGAGGGATGGAGGGCGGGAGCAGAGGGAAACGGGTCCAGGGGAAGGGGGGTAGAGGGAGGAGCACAAAGAAACAGAGCCACGAGAAGGGACGAGGGGAGAAGGAGAGACGGGGACACCACCGCAGGGTAGAAGAGAGAGGGAGCCAGATGGAGGCGCTGGAGAGCGGAACGAGAGGTGGAGGGAGGGATAAGCCGACGCCGGTAGATGACAAGCGAAAGAGGGCCACGAGGGGATCAGGGCTGAGAGGGAGAGAAGGGATGGAGAGACGGAGCAGGGAGACCCATTGCAGGTTTTTTCTCTCTGCAGAGTTTCTTCATCGTTGGAGACATTAGTGTGATGAAGAAAGCCAAGCAGTACTGCCAGGACATGTGGAACCGATTCGACATGACGGCCATCTCACTGTTCATTATAGCAGTGACCTGCAGGTACCTCCCTCCCTCCCTCCCTCCCTCCATCCATCCATCCATCCCTCCATCTCTCTCCTCACAGCCATCTCACTGTTCATTATAGCAGTGACCTGCAGGCACCCTCCCTCCCTCCTTCCATCCCTCCCTCCCTCCCTCCATCCATCCCATCCATCCATCTCCATCTCACTGTTCATTATAGCAGTGACCCACCTGGAATTATAGTAGTGTCATGAGACTGCCGGAAAGTGACCACAGTCCTACCTGTCCCGTCACTTAGTGATCCATCCCTAGGCTCCTGCCTCCCTCCCTCCCTCCCTCCATCCATCCATCCATCCATCTCTCTCTCTCTCCTCACAGCCATCTCACTGTTCATTATAGCAGTGACCTGCAGGTACCTCCCTCCCTCCCTCCCTCCCTCCCTACCCTCCCTCAGTCCAGTGTCACAGCCATCTCACTGTATCATTATAGCAGTGACCTGCCTAGGTACCTCCCTCCTCAGTACAGGTATCACATTGTCCATCCTCCCTCTCTCTCTCTCACAGCCATCTCACTGTTCATTATAGCAGTGACCTGCAGGTACCCTCCCTCCCTCCCTCCATCCATCCATCCATCCTCTCTCCTCACAGCCATCTCACTGTTCATTATAGCAGTGACCTGCAGGTACCTCCCTCCCTCCCTCCATCCATCCATCCCTCCCTCCATCTCTCTCTCCTCACAGCCATCTCACTGTTCATTATAGCAGTGACCTGCAGGTACCTCCCTCCCTCCCTCCCTCCATCCATCCATCCTCCATCCATCCCTCCATTATCTCACTGTTCATTATAGCAGTGACCGTGTAGGTACTCAATCCCTCCTCCCTCCCTACCATCCATCCATCCCTAATATCGCACTCCTCACGTCCATCTCAGGGATCCAGGTCGGAGAGGTCCTCAAGCCATCATCATCGTCATCATCTATCATACATATCTCTCCCCACCGCCATCTCACTGTTCATTATAGCAGTGACCTGCAGGCACATCCACAGCCAGATCAGGAGGATATTCGCATGGCCACTCTCCCTCACTCCTCCATCACCTCCCTCCCTCCTTCCCTCCCTCCATCCCTCCATCCTAGAGAGAAAGGAGTGTCGGTAGAGTGACAAGTAAGATCCAGTGCCCTGCAGTACCTCCCTCCCTCCTCCCCTCCCATCTAGTGGACCTGCAGGCTATAGGCGAGTTCCATCCTCCAGGGAGGACACTCCAGGTACCTCCATCCATTCCTCGTCCTCGTCCAATCCAGTCCCTCCCCTCCTCCATCCATCCATCCATCCATCCATCTCTCTCTCCTCACAGCCATCTCACTGTTCATTATAGCAGTGACCTGCAGGTACCTCCCTCCCTCCTTCCCTCCCTCCATCCATCCATCCATCCCTCCATCCATCCATCCATCCATCCACTGATTATAGGTATCGGTCACTGCGGTACCTCCGCCAAGCATCCCTCATCCAGCCAGACTCATCCCTCCCATCACTCCTCTTCTGGTAGGTAGTAGTGACATGCAGGTACCATCTATCTCCCTCACCTCCCATGTCAGAGTGAGGCGTACCTCCCCTCCCTCCATCCCTCCCTCCCTCCATCCCTCCCTCCCTCCCGAGAGCAGTGAGGTGTCCCTCACTGTCCATCCATATATCAGTCCACTGGAGGTACATCACAGGACCTCAGGTTCACCCTCCCTCCCTCCATCCATCCATCCATCCATCCATCTCTCTCTCCTCACAGCCATCTCACTGTTCATTATAGCAGTGACCTGCAGGTACCTCCCTCCCCTCCCTTCCCTCCATCCATCCATCCTCAGGGACTGTAGGGACCTCCTCACCAGGGAGGAGGGAGTGTACCAAATGAGTGACACAGTATAGCAGTAACTGGACATAACTGGGAGGCGAGGGGAGGAAGGAGTGTTCAAAAACCTATTGAGTAAGTGGGTGACATATTGCACTGCCCTTATAGCAGTGACCTGCAGGTACCTCCCTCCCTCTCTCCTCACAGCCAGCTCTCTGTTCGTTTCTGAAGTGACGGGCAGTAACTTGTCTCTCCTCTCTCAGGATGTTTCAATGCACCTATGATTTGGGGCGCACGGTGCTCTGTATTGATTTCATGGTCTTCACTCTGCGTTTGATTCACATCTTCGCTGTTCACAAGCAACTCGGACCCAAAATCATCATCGTGGGGAAAATGGTGAGTGAGTGGGGGGCACCCCAACCAAGAGTTTCAACCCCCCAGCCAAGAGTGTGACCCTCGACATCAAGCCTGGGGTTGTAGGGATCACCGAAACATCATCAACTTCTCACGATCCCCGGGATTCTGTAATGCTAGGGATTCTGGGAGCTGTAGTTCTCTGGATGAAGATTGCTAGGGATTCTGGGAGCTGTAGTTCCCTGGATGAAGAGTGCTAGGGATTCTGTGACATTTCTTCACATACTAAACACTCTCTCCTCTCTCCCCTCAGATGAAGGATGTCTTCTTCTTCCTCTTTTTCCTGGCTGTGTGGGTCATGGCCTATGGAGTGACGACTCAAGGGCTCCTGTATCGCGCCGAGTCCCGCGTGGAGTGGATCTTTCGCAAGGTTTTCTACCGACCGTACCTCCACATCTACGGACAAATCCCACTGGAGCACCTGGATGGTGAGGACAGAGTTTGGGGTCCTCTCTCCACTCCCACAGTGGAGGGGCTCCGTCTCAATCTCTCCACTCCCACAGTGGAGGGGCTCCGTCTCAATCTCTCCACTCCCACAGTGGAGGGGCTCCGTCTCAATCTCTCCACTCCCACAGTGGAGGGGCTCCGTCTCAATCTCTCCACTCCCACAGTGGAGGGGCTCCGTCTCAATCTCTCCACTCCCACAGTGGAGGGGCTCCGTCTCAATCTCTCCACTCCCACAGTGGAGGGGCTCCGTCTCAATCTCTCCACTCCCACAGTGGAGGGGCTCCGTCTCAATCTCTCCACTCCCACAGTGGAGGGGCTCCGTCTCAATCTCTCCACTCCCACAGTGGAGGGGCTCCGTCTCAATCTCTCCACTCCCACAGTGGAGGGGCTCCGTCTCAATCTCTCCACTCCCACAGTGGAGGGGCTCCGTCTCAATCTCTCCACTCCCACAGTGGAGGGGCTCCGTCTCAATCTCTCCACTCCCACAGTGGAGGGGCTCCGTCTCAATCTCTCCACTCCCACAGTGGAGGGGCTCCGTCTCAATCTCTCCACTCCCACAGTGGAGGGGCTCGGTCTCAATCTCTCCACTCCCACAGTGGAGGGGCTCCGTCTCAATCTCTCCACTCCCACAGTGGAGGGGCTCCGTCTCAATCTCTCCACCCCCACAGTGGAGGGGCTCCGTCTCAATCTCTCCACTCCCACAGTGGAGGGGCTCCGTCTCAATCTCTCCACTCCCACAGTGGAGGGGCTCCGTCTCAATCTCTCCACTCCCACAGTGGAGGGGCTCCGTCTCAATCTCTCCACTCCCACAGTGGAGGGGCTCCGTCTCAATCTCTCCACTCCCACAGTGGAGGGGCTCCGTCTCAATCTCTCCACTCCCACAGTGGAGGGGCTCCGTCTCAATCTCTCCACTCCCACAGTGGAGGGGCTCCGTCTCAATCTCTCCACTCCCACAGTGGAGGGGCTCCGTCTCAATCTCTCCACTCCCACAGTGGAGGGGCTCCGTCTCAATCTCTCCACTCCCACAGTGGAGGGGCTCCGTCTCAATCTCTCCACTCCCACAGTGGAGGGGCTCCGTCTCAATCTCTCCACTCCCACAGTGGAGGGGCTCCGTCTCAATCTCTCCACTCCCACAGTGGAGGGGCTCCGTCTCAATCTCTCCACTCCCACAGTGGAGGGGCTCCGTCTCAATCTCTCCACTCCCACAGTGGAGGGGCTCCGTCTCAATCTCTCCACTCCCACAGTGGAGGGGCTCCGTCTCAATCTCTCCACTCCCACAGTGGAGGGGCTCCGTCTCAATCTCTCCACTCCCACAGTGGAGGGGCTCCGTCTCAATCTCTCCACTCCCACAGTGGAGGGGCTCCGTCTCAATCTCTCCACTCCCACAGTGGAGGGGCTCCGTCTCAATCTCTCCACTCCCACAGTGGAGGGGCTCCGTCTCAATCTCTCCACTCCCACAGTGGAGGGGCTCCGTCTCAATCTCTCCACTCCCACAGTGGAGGGGCTCCGTCTCAATCTCTCCACCCCCACAGTGGAGGGGCTCCGTCTCAATCTCTCCTCTCTCTGTGGTCACTGCCTGTGTATTTAGTCTCCCCCCCCTCTCCCCCTAGCGACTCGACTGATGCCCACTAACTGCACGGACGACCCGGCCGCGATCGGCGACCTGCCGCCCTGCACCAACACCTACGCCAACTGGCTGGTCATTCTGCTGCTGGTCATCTACCTGCTGGTGACCAACGTGCTCCTGCTGAACCTGCTGATCGCCATGTTCAGGTGAGAGAGGGGGGGGAGGGGTCAGTGCGCTATGTGCAGGTGAGAGAGGGGAGGGGTCAGTGCGCTATGTTCAGGTGAGAGAGGGGAGGGGTCAGTGCGCTATGTTCAGGTGAGAGAGGGGAGGGGTCAGTGCGCTATGTTCAGGTGAGAGAGGGGAGGGGTCAGTGCGCTATGTTCAGGTGAGAGAGGGGAGGGGTCAGTGCGCTATGTTCAGGTGAGAGAGGGGAGGGGTCAGTGCGCTATGTTCAGGTGAGAGAGGGGAGGGGGAGGGGGTCAGAGTTACAGCCTCTCTCTCTCTCCTCTCTCCTCTCAGCTACACGTTCTCTATAGTCCAGGGGAAGAGCGATATCTACTGGAAGTTCCAGCACTACAATCTCATCGTGGAGTATCACAGCCTCTCCTCTCTCCTCTCAGCTACACGTTCTCTATAGTCCAGGGGAAGAGCGATATCTACTGGAAGTTCCAGCGCTACAATCTCATCGTGGAGTATCACAGCCTCTCCTCTCTCCTCTCTCCTCTCAGCTACACGTTCTCTATAGTCCAGGGGAAGAGCGATATCTACTGGAAGTTCCAGCACTACAATCTCATCGTGGAGTATCACAGCCTCTCCTCTCTCCTCTCAGCTACACGTTCTCTATAGTCCAGGGGAAGAGCGATATCTACTGGAAGTTCCAGCACTACAATCTCATCGTGGAGTATCACAGCCTCTCCTCTCTCCTCTCTCCTCTCAGCTACACGTTCTCTATAGTCCAGGGGAAGAGCGATATCTACTGGAAGTTCCAGCGCTACAATCTCATCGTGGAGTATCACAGCCTCTCCTCTCTCCTCTCTCCTCTCAGCTACACGTTCTCTATAGTCCAGGGGAAGAGCGATATCTACTGGAAGTTCCAGCGCTACAATCTCATCGTGGAGTATCACAGCCTCTCCTCTCTCCTCTCCTCTCAGCTACACGTTCTCTATAGTCCAGGGGAAGAGCGATATCTACTGGAAGTTCCAGCGCTACAGTCTCATCGTGGAGTATCACAGCCTCTCCTCTCTCCTCTCTCCTCTCAGCTACATGTTCTCTATAGTCCAGGGGAAGAGCGATATCTACTGGAAGTTCCAGCGCTACAGTCTCATCGTGGAGTATCACAGCCTCTCCTCTCTCCTCTCAGCTACACGTTCTCTATAGTCCAGGGGAAGAGCGATATCTACTGGAAGTTCCAGCGCTACAGTCTCATCGTGGAGTATCACAGCCTCTCCTCTCTCCTCTCTCCTCTCAGCTACACGTTCTCTATAGTCCAGGGGAAGAGCGATATCTACTGGAAGTTCCAGCGCTACAATCTCATCGTGGAGTGTCACAGCCTCTCCTCTCTACTCTCAGCTACACGTTCTCTATAGTCCAGGGGAAGAGCGATATCTACTGGAAGTTCCAGCGCTACAGTCTCATCGTGGAGTATCACAGCCTCTCCTCTCTCCTCTCTCCTCTCAGCTACACGTTCTCTATAGTCCAGGGGAAGAGCGATATCTACTGGAAGTTCCAGCGCTACAGTCTCATCGTGGAGTATCACAGTCGCCCCGCCCTCGCCCCTCCCTTCATCATCATCAGCCACCTGAACATCTTCATCAAAAGGAACGTCCGCAGAGTGGCGTCTGTGAAGAAGAGGCACTTCAGTGAGTGAGCGAGCGAGCGAGTGCGCGCTTGAGTGCGAGTGTGCGCTTGAGAGAATGAGTGAGTGTGCGATAGAGTGTGTGCTTGACAGAGTGTGAGTGTGCGCTTGAGTGTGAGCGACTTGTTTTGCTCTTGAGGTTTTGAGATTTTTCTCTCCTCTCCCTCTCTCCTCTCCTCTCTCTCTCCTCTCTCTCTCCTCTCTCTCTCTCTCCTCTCTCCTCTCTCTCTCTCTCTCCTCTCTCTCCTCTCTCTCTCCCCTCTCTTCCCTCTCTCCCCTCTCTCCTCTCTCTCTCTCTCCTCTCTTCCCTCTCTCCTCTCTCTCCCTCCTCTCTCCTTTCTCTCTCCTCTCTCAGTGGTTGATCTGAAGGGTCGTGCGGACGGTATTCTCCTCACCTGGGAGGGGGTTCAGAAGGAGAACTTCGTGGCGGGGCAGCAGAGGCTGAAGAGAGAGAGCGACTCGGAGCGGCTCAAACGCGCCTCAGTCAAGTGAGACACGGCAGTGCCGGGGGTGTTGGCCAACCCCCCACCGCCGCCAAGTAACCCCCTACGAATACTTCTCTAAAGAAAACCTCTCAAACGAAACCATTTTGAAAATTACTTGTTCCCTAAACTGTAAACTTTTGAGTTTGCTTTGGTAAAACTTATAATTTAGGAACAAGGGATTCGAGACATTCCCAGCATTGAGCTAACCCCCCGAACCCTCTATCACTCTCCTCTCTCCTCAACCCTCTATCACTCTCCTCTCTCCTCACACACCCCTCCCCTCTCCTCTCTCTCTCTCCCCTCCCCTCTCTCTCTCTCTCTCACACCCCTTCCCTCTCCTCTCTCTCTCTCTCCTCTCTCTTCTCTCCTCTCTCCCTCTCTCCCCCCTCTCTCTCTCTCTCTCTCTCTCCCCCCCCTCCCTCTCTCAGAGCGGAGGGAGGAGGAGAGAGAGTGTGGGGAGGGAGAGTTGGGGAGGGTGAGAGGAGAGAGGAGAGGGAGTGTGTGGGGAGGGGGGAGGGGAGAGGAGGCAGAGAGTTCTCTCTCTCCCCCCTCTCCTCTCCCCTCTCTCTCTCTCTCTCTCCTCTCCCTCTCCCTCCCCCTCTCTCTCTCTCTCACACCCCTCCCCTCCCCTCCCTCTCTCTCTCTCCCCTCTCCCCTCTCCTCTCTCTCTCACACCCCTCCCCTCTCCTCTCCTCTCTCAGGATGGATACTGTTTTGAAGCACATGTCTGAAATCAAAGATCACAACAGGAGACTCAAAGCCCTGGAGTCTGAGGTAAGAGGGATCTCACTGAGGAAGGGCTTGTGAACTACAGCTCCCAGCATGCCCGGCTGGTAATTCATATTTTATTTATCATGTGATCGAAGAAACTACAAAATGATGTCACTAATTAGGGGAAGCCCTAATATCAGTCCGGTATATTTCAGGGTTAGATTTCTGAGTGAGTTCATTCTATATAGAGGGGGTGCAATTCAATATGTTAACAAGGGAACATTATTCAGCAGCTTTCACTGGACTCTATGAAGCTGAGGGAGTTCATTCTATATAGAGGGGGTGCAATTCAATATGTTAACAAGGGAACATTATTCAGCAGCTTTCACTGGACTCTATGAAGCTGAGGGAGTTCATTCTATATAGAGGGGGTGCAATTCAATATGAGAACAAGGGAACATTATTCAGCAGCTTTCACTGGACTCTATGAAGCTGAGGGAGTTCATTCTATATAGAGGGGGTGCAATTCAATATGAGAACAAGGGAGCATTATTCAGCAGCTTTCACTGGACTCTATGAAGCTGAGGGAGTTCATTCTATATAGAGGGGGTGCAATTCAATATGAGAACAAGGGAACATTATTCAGCAGCTTTCACTGGACTCTATGAAGCTGAGGGAGTTCATTCTGTGTAGCTCTACACACACTGAAAGACAGACAGACAGACAGCCGGACACACGCTCTCCTATCTCTCACTGTAACAATACTCTGACCTCGAACCAACAGCCGAGGAAGCGAGGGCTGACATGACAGAAACACCCACATTCACACTGCATTGAAACACAAGGTCACCCAGAACAGAGCCCAACAAGTCAGAAAAGAGAGAGCAAAGCAAGATAGTGAACTACAGATCAAGAGGGGGATGCTAAACTCAGAGCCGTGTGCATGTGTGTGTTCACTAACCTTTCTCTCCTTCCTCTCTCTCCTCTCAGTTGGAGTATTGCAGTAGCGCCCTCTCCTGGATGGTGGAGGCATTTACAGAGAGCAACTTAATCAAAAGCACTCGGCCGCCCCCCGCTGTGAGAGGTACAGACACACAATTCAATACCTAACCTCACTGTGAGAGGTACAAAGACACCAAAACACAATACAATACAATTCAATACCTAACCCCGCTGTGAAAGGTACAGACACACAAACACACAATACAATACAATTCAATAAAGCCCATAATCCTATCCCCACTGTGAGAGATAGAGACACCAACACACAAAACAATACAAAGCAATGCAATAATCTCGCTCTACCCCTTCAATACCAGCACCCCGTCTAACAGCACCCCTTCAATACCAGCACCCCTCAATAATCTCTCTCTCTCTCCAGATCGCAATGCCGCAGTGGAACCCAGAGGACCAGAGTGACAGACAGACGGACAAAAAACAACTCGCTCAGGAATTTCATTTCAAATATTCCTCTAGTTTTCTATTTTTTTATTTTTTTTAGAAATTCTCTTTTTTTTTACAATTCATTTATGAACTCATTCCATGGTTTAACACAAACAAACAAACAAACAACTGAGAATCCGAGCTGCAGTTTGTGTGTTTGTTGAAAGGAGTTCGATCCTCCACTCCCAGAGTGCACCAGGACCCCCTCCACTCCCAGAGTGCACCAGGAACCCCCTCCACTCCCAGAGTGCACCAGGAACCCCCTCCACCTCCAGAGTGCACCAGGAACCCCCTCCACTCCCAGAGTGCACCAGGAACCCCCTCCACCTCCAGAGTGCACCAGGAACCCCCTCCACTCCCAGAGTGCACCAGGAACCCCCTCCACTCCCAGAGTGCACCAGGAACCCCCTCCACCCGCCCAGAGTGCACCAGGAACCCCCTCCACTCCCAGAGTGCACCAGGAACCCCCTCCACTCCCAGAGTGCACCAGGAACCCCCTCCACCAGGAACCCCCTCCACTCCCAGAGTGCACCAGGAACCCCCTCCACTCCCAGAGTGCACCAGGAAGAACAACGAGACTTTGAGAACTACATCTCCCTACAATCCCCCCGCAGCTCTCCTCGGCAGGAGAGGGGGCTGTTGGGAATGGTAGTTTTTTTTAATTTTTTTATATAGACGTGGTAAAGAATTTATTTTTTTTGTACGAAATTATGGAGTCGGCCTGTGTAGAAAAACAATAATAATTATGAGTGATAAGAATCGAATAAAATGCGGAATAAAGAACAGCTTCCTGTGTTTCTCAACCCCTCCCCCTCCCGACCCCCTCTCTCCTCACCCCTCCCCTAAAGCTGTCCCTCCTCTCTCCTCCCAAACCCTACCCTACACCCTTCACCCCTTCTTCTCTCCACTTCTCCCCTCTCCTAACCCTGTGACTCATCACCCCTTCCCTCTCCCAACCCTAACCTCCCCCTCAGCCCCCCCCCAGGTAAATAAACACACAGAGGCACTTTTATAAGCTTGAAAAAAAACATCAACCTGCCATTTTAATGAAAGTCAAGTTTCCTCCCAGTTAAAAATTGCATTGATCAGACAAACAAACCCAATAACAGCACCCCCTCTAACAGCATTCCCTCCAATAACAGCACCCCCTCAATCCCACACCCCCTCTAACAGCACCCCCTTCAATAACAACACCCCCTCGATCCCACACCCCCTCTAACAGCACCCCCTTCAATAACACCCTCGACACCCCCTCTAACAGCACCCCCTTCAATAACAACACCCCCTCAATCCCACACCCCCTCTAACAGCACCCCCTCCAATAACAACACCCCCTCGATCCCACACCCCCCCCCTCTAACAGCACCCCCTCCAATAACAACACCCCCTCGATCCCTCAATAACCACACCCCCTCTAACAGCACCCCCTTCAATAACAACACCCCCTCAATCCCACACCCCCTCTAACAGCACCCCCTCCAATAACAACACCCCCTCGATCCCACACCCCCTCTAACAGCACCCCCTTCAATAACAACACCCCCTCGATCCCACACCCCCTCTAACAGCACCCCCTTCAATAACAGCAGCAGCAGGAATATTCCAGTAACACTTTCAAACTGGCTCCCTGTTCATTCCACGTGGGTTTAATTAAAGCAGGCTGCGCTGGCTCAACGGTTAGAGGAAAGGGGGCTCGCTGCCGGGAGGTTGAAATCCCGGCTAGGCCTCCGGCTCGCTGTGAAGTCTCTTCCCCTCCTTGTGCTCCGTCCTGCGGACGAGACGTCAAACAAACGAGGTCCTATTGGAAGAGACTCTGCAGCAGCAGCAGGTGTTGGTGATTCAGAGCCCCCCCCCCCCCCCCCCCCCCCCGGGCTCTGTGCGGAAGCCTCTCTGCAGAGAAGCCTGCGCTGAACGACTTGTTAATTAATTACCTGCAAACTAATTATGTGCTTTTATATACTGGACTGCAGTGGACCCACGAACAAAGCGTTACTGTAATATTAACCATAACAATAATAACAACAATAACAACAATAACAATAACAATAATAATAAAAAATAATATTGAAAATGAAACCCTGCAGCTGCTTCCATCGAACTAACAAAATCCAGAATCACTTAAAAAAAAATGATTTGGAAAAAAGAAAAACTAATAATAATAATAATAATAAAAATAAATAAATAATAATAATAATAATAATAATAATAATAATTTAATGAAACAACGTTAAATAAAATTTTGTGTGACCAAAACACTTGCTTCTTGGGTAGAAACACCCCCCGCCCCTCTCTCCTCTCCTCCTCCCTCCCCCTCTCCTCCCTCCCTCTCTCCTCTCCCTCCCTCCACCTCTCTCCTCCCCTCCCCTCTCTATCTCTCCTCCTCCTCCTTCCTCCTCCGTCCTCTTCCTCTCCTCTCTCTCATCCCTCCCTCTCTCCTCCTCTCGGGAGAGGGGAGGAGGGAGGAGAGGAGGGAGAGGAGGGAGGGAGGAGAGAGGAGGGAGGAGGGGGAGAGAGAGGAGAGGGGGAGGAGGGGAGGAGGAGGAGGGAGGGGTCCAGAGGTTCAATTTGTACATTTCATGTTTACTTATTTATTTATTTAATGACTTGTGTGTTTAATATATTTAATATATCAGCTTCAAGGCACCAAATTTACAATAAAATCAACCCTTGCATTGGAATGACTTGAGACACAGAGACACAGAGACAAGAGAGACAGAGAAAAGAGAGAGACACAGAGACAGACAAAAACAGAGAGACACAGACAAGAGAGACAGAGAAGAGACACAGACAAGAGAGAGACAGAGAGAGAGACACAGACAAGAGAGACAGAGAAAAGAGACAGACAGAAACAGACACACAGACATGAGAGACAGAGAAAAAACACACAGACAGAAACAGAGACACAGACAAGAGAGACAGAGAAAAGAGAGACACAGAGACAGATAGAAACAGAGAGACACAGACAAGAGACAGACAGAGAAAAGAGAGACAGACAGAAACAAAGAGACACAGACAACTGAGAGACAAGAGACAAGAGAGAGAAAAAACAGACACACACAGACAGACAAACTTCTTCACTTTGCCACAGACAAAACGCTGAGAGAGAGAGAACTCTGAGTACACGAATCCTTCCTCCCCTTCCTCTTCCTCGGTCCTCTCTCTCTGTTCAGGCAGCGAGAGGGACGGCCGGGGTCCTCACAGCTGTTTCTTGGAGCTTCCCTCGGGTTTGAAGAGAGAGACGAGATCGAGCAGAGACTGACGAATATGAGAACCAAACCGATGAGAGTCCTGAGGAGAGAGAGAGAGTGAGGGGAGGAGAGGGGGTCAGGGAGAGGGGGGTTCAGGGAGAGGGTCAGGGTTGTTACTCACAGTCTCAGGGCTGGAGATCTTGGACGACACGTGGAAGTTCATGAGATTCTCTCCAACAATTATGTAGGAAACACCGTAGCCATCATCCGCTACCTGAGAGAGGAGAGAGAGAGAGAGAGAGGAGAGAGAGAGAGCGAGGGAGGAGAGAGAGAGAGAGAAGAGAACCGGAGGGAGAGTCTCTCCTCCTCGATATCTTACTCTCGCTCCTCTCTCTGATTCTCAGGAGGAGAGAGAGGGAGGAGAGCAGAGAGTCAAATTCTGAAAACTGAGGAGAGTCAATGTTATGGGGAGTGGTCAGGGGCGGGGTTATGGGAGTGATTGGAGAGGGGGAGGAGAGGAGAGAGGAGAGAGAGAGAGAGAGGGAGCGAGGGAGGAGAGCAGAGAGTCAAATTCTGAAAACTGAGGAGAGTCAATGTTATGGGGAGTGGTCAGGGGCGGGGTTATGGGAGTGACTGACAGTGTTACGGGGAGTGGTCAGGGGCGGGGTTATGGGAGTGATTGACAGTGTTACAGGGAGTGGTTAGGGGCGGGGTTATGGGAGTGATTGACAGTGTTACGGGAGTGGTTAGGGGCGGGGTTATGGGAGTGATTGACAGTGTTACAGGGAGTGGTTAGGGGCGGGATTGACAGTGTTACGGGAGTGGTTATGGGAGTGATTGACAGTGTTACGGGAGTGGTTAGAGGCAGGGTCATGGGAGTGATTGACAGTGTTACGGGAGTGGTTAGGGGCGGGGTTACTCACAGGTCCGAAGCCCCCCCCACAGGAGATGTAGTCGGGATGGTTCACGAGATCGAACAGCTCCACTTGCTGGACTGGAGTCTGACTGGTAGAGAGACGCCACGGCTCAGAGAGGACCTTAGAGAGAACAGGAGAGAATATACTGTAATACACAAAGAAACACACAAGGCGCGCATACACACACACACACACACACACTCTCTCGTCTCTCCTCTCTGTCTCTCCCGAGATCCTCTCTGGGAGAGGGGAGATTCCTCTCCCAGGTTATTCTGCACTAAGCTGTGTTTCTTGTGTGTGTCGCTCTCTCCTCTCTTCTCTCACTCACTCTCTCTCCTCCGTCTCTCAGGAAGGGCGATCTCTCCTCCTCTCACACACACTCCGATTCCTCTCCCAGGTCCTCCCTCTCACACCCACTCTCTCTCCTAGGGAGGAGGGAGTCCCTCCTTCCCGCTAAACGGAGAGGGTCCAAACACTGTGGTGCGTGTGTTGTGAGGAGGAGAGAGGACAGAGAGGGGGAGCTTCTCAAGGAAGGAGTAGGATTGAGGAGAGGAGGAGAGCGAGTCCTCTCCGCGAGAGTCCTTCCCGCTAAGCATAAAACTAATGGTGCGTGTGTGTGTGTGAGGAGAGAGAGAACTCACACTCTCTCTCTATCTCTCCTCTCTCCCCTCTCTCTCCTCCTCTCTCTCACCTCTCTCAGGAAGGGCGATTCCTCTCCCAGGTATTCACACGCACACACACACTCCTCTCTCTGTCTCTCCCCTCCCCCTCTCTCTCTCTCTCCTCTCAGACAGAGAGGCTCTCAGGAGGGGCAGTATTCCGGAGAGAGAGGAGGAGGCAGAGAGCAGTGGAGAGGTCCTTCCCGCTAAGCCTCTCTCTCCCCAGGTATTCTCAGGAGAGGGCGGATGGTGTGGTGATGTGTCTCTCTAATCTCTCTGGCCTCTCTCTATCTCCCTCTTCCTCTCTCTCGTCTCTCTCCCTCTCCCTCTCTCTCCCTCGCTCTCTCCCCTCTCTCCTCTCCCAGGGATCCTTCGCCTCCGCTAAGGAGAGAGGGTCTCATCTCTCAGGAAGGCAGAGATTCCTCATACAGTGTCACATGGGGTCTCTCTCTCTCTCTCTCTCTCCTCTCCTCTCTCTCCTCCTCCCTCTCTCTCCTCCTCTCTCAGGAAGGGCGATTCCTCTCCCAGGTATTCACACGCACACACACACTCTCTCTCTCTGTCTCTCCCCTCTCCTCCTCTCTCTCTCCTCCTCTCTCTCACCTCTCTCAGGAAGGGCGATTCCTCTCCCAGGTATTCACACGCACACACACACTCCTCTCTCTGTCTCTCCCCTCTCCTCCTCCTCTCTCTCCTCCTCTCTCTCACCTCTCTCAGGAAGGGCGATTCCTCTCCCAGGTATTCACACGCACACACACACTCTCTCTCTCTCCCCTCTCCTCCTCTCTCTCTCCTCCTCTCTCTCACCTCTCTCAGGAAGGGCGATTCCTCTCCCAGGTATTCACACGCACACACACACTCCTCTCTCTGTCTCTCCCCTCTCCTCTCTCTCTCTCCGCCTCTCTCATCACCACCTCCTCTTGGGAGAGGGGCTCTCCCAGTGTTATCTCTCTCGGCTCACCAGGAGAGCGGAGGTGGAGAGAGTCCTCAGGGACTATCACGACGGTCCTTCGTTCTGTCTCTCCCCCCAGGTGTCTTTGAGTCTCACGCACATCAGGCCAGGTCTCTCCTCTCTCTCTCTCTCTCTCTCTCCTCCCTTCTCTCCTCCTCTCTCTCCTCCTCTCTCAGGAAGGGCGATTCCTCTCCCAGGTATTCACACGCACACACACACTCCTCTCTCTGTCTCTCCCCTCTCCTCCTCTCTCTCTCCTCCTCTCTCTCACCTCTCTCAGGAAGGGCGATTCCTCTCCCAGGTATTCACACACACACACACACACTCCTCTCTCTGTCTCTCCCCTCTCCTCCTCTCTCTCTCTCCTCCTCTCTCTCTCCTCTCTCAGGAAGGGCGATTCCTCTCCCAGGTATTCACACACACACACACACACACTCCTCTCTCTGTCTCTCTCCCTCTCCTCCTCTCTCTCTCTCTCCTCTCTCTCCACCCCTCTCCCTCCTTCCCGCCCAGGAGGAGAGGGTCCACAAGTGTGCGTGCCAGAGGAGATGAGACTCAGGAGGGCTCTCTCTCCTCCTCTCTCTCACCTCTCTCAGGAAGGGCGATTCCTCTCCCAGGTATTTTGACACCACGCACACACACACTCTACTCTCTCTGTCTCTCCCCTCTCCTCCTCTCTCTCTCCTCCTCTCTCTCACCTCTCTCAGGAAGGGCGATTCCTCTCCCAGGTATTCACACGCACACACACACTCCTCTCTCTGTCTCTCCCCTCTCCTCCTCTCTCTCTCCTCCTCTCTCTCACCTCTCTCAGGAAGGGCGATTCCTCTCCCAGGTATTTTGACACCACGCACACACACACTCCTCTCTCTGTCTCTCCCCTCTCCTCCTCTCTCTCTCTCTCCTCCTCTCTCTCACCTCTCTCAGGAAGGGCGATTCCTCTCCCAGGTATTTTGACACCACGTACAGACAGAAGAGATGCCGGTCAATCCCGCTGCCAGTCATAGCCAGCCGGTACAGCTGCTGATGCCGCTCTGCAGCCAATCGGAACAGTCGCAGGAGCTCCGCCCCCTGAGGGAGGGAGAGGGGGAGGAGTCAGAGAGCGAGGGAGGAGTCAGAGAGCGAGGGAGGAGTCGACGAGAAGGGGAGGGGTCAGAGAGCGAGGGAGGAGTCAGAGTGAGGGAGGAGTCGACGAGAAGGGGAGGGGTCAGAGAGCGAGGGAGGAGTCGAAGAGAAGGGGAGGGGTCAGAGAGCGAGGGAGGAGTCGACGAGAAGGGGAGGGGTCAGAGAGCGAGGGAGGGGTCGATGAGAAGGGGAGGGGTCAGAGAGCGAGGGAGGAGTCGACGAGAAGGGGAGGGGTCAGAGAGCGAGGGAGGAGTCGACGAGAAGGGGAGGGGTCAGAGAGCGAGGGAGGAGTCGACGAGAAGGGGAGGGGTCAGAGAGCGAGGGAGGGGTCGATGAGAAGGGGAGGGGTCAGAGAGCGAGGGAGGGGTCGATGAGAAGGGGAGGGGTCAGAGAGCGAGGGAGGAGTCGATGAGAAGGGGAGGGGTCAGAGAGCGAGGGAGGAGTCGACGAGAAGGGGAGGGGTCAGAGAGCGAGGGAGGGGTCGACGAGAAGGGGAGGGGTCAGAGAGCGAGGGAGGGGTCGATGAGAAGGGGAGGGGTCAGAGAGCGAGGGAGGAGTCGACGAGAAGGGGAGGGGTCAGAGAGCGAGGGAGGGGTCGATGAGAAGGGGAGGGGTCAGAGAGACTCACCTCAGTTTCATGGCTCTCCAACGCTCTGACGAAGGCGCAGGACTCGCTGGTGCAGGACCGGACCGTCTCCGTCCTCCCCTCCCTGAACAAACGAGTCATCGACGCTTCATAGGTCAGACAGAACTTCCCTTTGTCCTGGAGAGAGACAGAGAGAGAGAGGTAGAGAGATGGACAGAGACACACAGAGAGGTAGAGAGATGGACAGAGACACACAGAGAGGTAGAGAGATGGACAGAGACACACAGAGAGGTAGAGAGATGGACAGAGACACACAGAGAGGTAGAGAGATGGACAAAGACACACAGAGAGATAGAAAGATGGACAGACACACAGAGAGGTAGAGAGATGGACAGAGACACACAGAGAGATAGAAAGATGGACAGACACACAGAGAGGTAGAGAGATGGACAGAGACACACAGAGAGGTAGAGAGATGGACAGACACACAGAGAGGTAGAGAGATGGACAGAGACACACAGAGAGGTAGAGAGATGGACAGACACACAGAGAGGTAGAGAGATGGACAGAGACACACAGAGAGGTAGAGAGATGGACAGAGACACAGAGAGGTAGAGAGATGGATAGACACAGAGAGGTAGAGAGATGGATGGATTGATATACTCTGTAGTGAGCGAGTTGCAGAGCGATCAGAGAGGGCGAGAGATGGATCGAGACACACAGAGAGGTAGAGAGATGGACAGAGACACACAGAGAAGTAGAGAGATGGACAGAGACACACAGAGAGGTAGAGAGATGGATAGAGACACACAGAGAGGTAGAGAGATGGACAAAGACACACAGAGAGATAGAGAGATGGACAGACACACAGAGAGGTAGAGAGATGGACAGAGACACAGAGAGATAGAAGATGGAGAGACACACAGAGAGGTAGAGAGATGGACAGAGACACACAGAGAGATAGAGAGATGGAGAGACACACTCTGAGGTGAGAGAGAGAGAGAGAGAGAGAGAGAGAGAGAGATCACTCCTTGATCCATCCCTTGTAGCTGTCTCTCTCGATTAGAGGAAGGACTTGACAACTGACTTCTCTCGGCTCTCATCACATCCTACACTGGAGAGAGAGAGAGAGAGGAGAGAGAGAGAGAGAGAGAGAGAGATCACATCCTGACACTGGAGAGAGAGAGAGAGAGAGAGAGAAGTCCTATCTCTCTGTAGGAATCTAGTATAGGAGAGACTAGGACTGTGACACTATACTGTGCTCACTTCTGAGATCGTGACTCTATATCTCTCTCTAGTGTAGGACTAGTGAGAGATGGAGAAGAGAGAGAGAGAGAGAGAGAGAGAGAGAGAGGCGAGGAGATCCTGATACTGGAGAGGGAGAGAGAGAGAATAGATAGGACTGTGACACCTCTCTCCTCTCTCTCTAGACAATCCCTGACACTGGAGAGAGAGAGAGAGAGAGAGAGAGAGAGAGAGATCACATCCTGACACTGAGAGAGAGCGAGAGATCACATCCTGAGAGAGAGAGAGAGAGAGAGAGAGAGAGAGAGATCACATCCTGACACTGGAGAGAGAGAGAGAGAGAGAGAGATCACATCCTGACACTGGAGAGAGAGAGAGAGAGAGATCACATCCTGACACTGGAGAGAGAGAGAGAGAGATCACATCCTGACACTGGAGAGAGAGAGAGAGAGATCACATCCTGACACTGGAGAGAGAGAGAGAGAGATCACATCCTGACACTGGAGAGAAAGAGAGAGAGATCACATCCTGACACTGGAGAGAGAGAGAGAGAGAGAGAGAGATCACATCCTGACACTGGAGAGAGAGAGAGAGAGAGAGATCACATCCTGACACTGGAGAGAGAGAGAGAGAGAGAGACATCCTGACACTGGAGAGAGAGAGAGAGATCACATCCTGACACTGGAGAGAGAGAGAGAGAGAGATCACATCCTGACACTGGAGAGAGAGAGAGAGAGAGATCACATCCTGACACTGGAGAGAAAGAGAGAGAGAGAGAGAGATCACATCCTGACACTGGAGAGAGAGAGAGAGTACACTGGAGAGAGAGAGAGAGAGAGAGAGATCACATCCTGACACTGGAGAGAGAGAGAGAGAGAGAGAGAGAGGGACTGTGACCTCTCTCCATGTATCTCTCTACTGAGAGAGAGAGATATAGTGTTAGGGAGGAGATCACCTCTGAACTGCTCTAGTCTAGAATGTGATAGGACTGTGACCTCTCTCCTCTCCTTTAGTGTAGGAGGACTGTGACCTCTATCTCTCTCTATCCTCTCTAGTGTAAGGACTTGTGACCTCTCTCCTCTCTCTCTCTCTCTAGGAAGACCTGACACTGGAGAGAGAGAGAGAGAGAGATCACATCCTGACACTGGAGAGAGAGAGAGAGAGAGACACTGGAGAGGAGAGAGGAGAGATCACATCCTGACACTGGAGAGAGAGAGAGAGAGAGAGATCACATCCTGACACTGGAGAGAGAGAGAGGAGAGAGGAGAGATCACATCCTGACACTGGAGAGAGAGGAGAGAGGAGAGATCACATCCTGACACTGGAGAGAGAGGAGAGGGGAGAGATCACATCCTGACACTGGAGAGAGAGGAGAGAGGAGAGATCACATCCTGACACTGGAGAGAGAGGAGAGAGGAGAGATTCACATCTGTGTGACATCCTGACACTGGAGAGAGAGAGAGAGAGAAGAGAGATCACATCCTGACACTGGAGAGAGAGAGAGAGAGAGATCACATCCTGACACTGGAGAGAGAGGAGAGAGGAGAGATCACATCCTGACACTGGAGAGAGAGAGAGAGAGAGAGAGAGATCACATCCTGACACTGGAGAGAGAGAGAGAGAGAGAGATCACATCCTGACACTGGAGAGAGAGGAGAGAGGAGAGATCACATCCTGACACTGGAGAGAGAGAGAGAGAGATCACATCCTGACACTGGAGAGAGAGGAAAGAGGAGAGATCACATCCTGACACTGGAGAGAGAGAGAAAGAGGAGAGATCACATCCTGACACTGGAGAGAGAGGAGGGGTCTCTCTCTCTAGTGTAGATCACATCCTGAGAGGACTCCTGACACTCTCTCTCTCTAGAGTAGGAGACACATCCTGTGTAGGAGAGAGCTCCTCTCCATCTCTCTAGACACATCCTGACACTGGAGAGAGAGAGAGAGAGGAGAGATCACATCCTGACACTGGAGAGAGAGAGAGAGGAGAGATCACATCCTGACACTGGAGAGAGAGGAGAGAGGAGAGATCACATCCTGACACTGGAGAGAGAGAGAGAGAGAGATCACATCCTGACACTGGAGAGAGAGGAGAGAGGAGAGATCACATCCTGACACTGGAGAGAGAGGAGAGATCACATCCTGACACTGGAGAGAGAGGAGAGAGGAGAGATCACATCCTGACACTGGAGAGAGAGGAGAGATCACATCCTGACACTGGAGAGAGAGGAGAGAGGAGAGATCACATCCTGACACTGGAGAGAGAGGAGAGAGGAGAGATCACATCCTGACACTGGAGAGAGAGGAGAGAGGAGAGATCACATCCTGACAGAGACGTCTTAATTTACACGCACACACACTGACACACACTGTACCTCTTTGGGGATGTCCCAGGACAGGCGTTGGGGGGGGCGGATGGAGGGGTCGACCGCACCCTTGCAGTGCCCCTCCTCATTGTACCCCAGCTGGAAACTGTCCACCGCCAAAACAAACTCCCAGAGATGAGCAACGACAGGAGCGTCAGCCCAGGAGTGCTCAGCATTCAAACCAATCTTGCCATTGCTGTACACAACGAACGTGAAGGACTTATCAAACCACCTGAGAGAGGAGAGAGACGGGGGGGGAGAGAGACAGGGGAGAGGGGAGAGGAGAGGAGAGAGACAGGGGAGAGGAGGAGAGAGGAGAGGGGAGAGAGAAGAGAGGAGAAAGGAAAGAGGAGAGAGATCTGTATTAGACTCTGAATTAGGATTAGTGTGTATTCCCTGTCTCTCAGGTGAGCGGTTTCGGTTCCCCGTGTCTAGGAGGAGGAGAGGCTCGAGTTACTCTCTGAAATTAGGTGATGAGGTGGTTGACTCCCCACCTAAACTCCTCTCACTGTCCACCAGGCCAGTTCACCCTAACTTCCTTCAGACTCATGCGGTTTCAGTCCTCTCAGTTCCCGTGTCTCTCAGTAGTGAGCGGGTTTCGGTCTCAAAGTCAGTTGTCCCCGTGTCTACTCAGAGTTGAAAGTCAGGGGTTCGTATCAGAGTGTTTCCCCTCGGTCTCTCAGGGAGTACAACGGGGTTCAGTTCCCTGTGTCTCTCAGGTGAGTGAGGTCACCCAAAGTCAAGCCAGGTGAGCGGTTTCAGGAGGTTCAGTTCCAGTGGACTCGCTCGCAAAGTGAGCAAAGAGTCCAAGGAGAAAGTCAAGGGGATGAGCGATCATCGAGGAACCTCAGGAGAGTTGTGGTCAGTTCCCCGTGTCTCTCAGGTGGACAGAGAGTCCACTCGGTTTCAGTCAACCCGTGTCAAGACGTCTGAGCAGGTGAGCGGTTTCGGTTCGGTTTCAGTTCCCGTGGGAACTCAGGAGTGAGCCACTCTCGCCAAAGGTTCAGCCAAAGGTTCGGTTTCAGAAGTCCACGTGTCTCTCAGTCACGGGGAGCGGTTTCAGTAGAGTTTCGCCAAGTCAAGGTGGCAACAAGGACGCGTCCCCAGTCAGTCTTCCTCTCAAGCCAAAGTCAAGGGGCAGGGGGGAACCAGTCCGTCCAGTCCGTTTCAGTTCCCCGTGTCTCTCAGGTGAGCGGTTTCAGTTCGGTTTCAGTTCCCCGTGTCTCTCAGGTGAGCGGTTTCGGTTCGGTTTCAGTTCCCCGTGTCTCTCAGGTGAGCGGTTTCAGTTCCCCGTGTCTCTCAGGTGAGCGGTTTCAGTTCGGTTTCAGTTCCCCGTGTCTCTCAGGTGAGCGGTTTCAGTTCGGTTTCAGTTCCCCGTGTCTCTCAGTGAGCGGTCAGTTCAGGTTTCAGTTCCCCGTGTCTCTCAGGTGAGCGGTTTCGGTTCGGTTTCAGTTCCCCGTGTCTCTCAGGTGAGCGGTTTCAGTTCCCCGTGTCTCTCAGGTGAGCGGTTTCAGTTCGGTTTCAGTTCCCCGTGTCTCTCAGGTGAGCGGTTTCGGTTCGGTTTCAGTTCCCCGTGTCTCTCAGGTGAGCGGTTTCAGTTCCCCGTGTCTCTCAGGTGAGCGGTTTCGGTTCGGTTTCAGTTCCCCGTGTCTCTCAGGTGAGCGGTTTCGGTTCGGTTTCAGTTCCCCGTGTCTCTCAGGTGAGCGGTTTCAGTTCGGTTTCAGTTCCCCGTGTCTCTCAGGTGAGCGGTTTCAGTTCGGTTTCAGTTCCCCGTGTCTCTCAGGTGAGCGGTTTCGGTTCGGTTTCAGTTCCCCGTGTCTCTCAGGTGAGCGGTTTCAGTTCGGTTTCAGTTCCCCGTGTCTCTCAGGTGAGCGGTTTCAGTTCGGTTTCAGTTCCCCGTGTCTCTCAGGTGAGCGGTTTCAGTTCCCCGTGTCTCTCAGGTGAGCGGTTTCAGTTCGGTTTCAGTTCCCCGTGTCTCTCAGGTGAGCGGTTTCGGTTCGGTTTCAGTTCCCCGTGTCTCACAGGTGAGCGGTTTCGGTTCGGTTTCAGTTCCCCGTGTCTCTCAGGTGAGCGGTTTCGGTTCGGTTTCAGTTCCCCGTGTCTCTCAGGTGAGCGGTTTCAGTTCGGTTTCAGTTCCCCGTGTCTCTCAGGTGAGCGGTTTCAGTTCCCCGTGTCTCTCAGGTGACACTGAGGTCAGTTCTGTGGTGAGCGGTTTCAGTTCGGTTTCAGTTCCCCGTGTCTCTCAGGTGAGCGGTTTCAGTTCCCCGTGTCTCTCAGGTGAGCGGTTTCAGTTCGGTTTCGGTTCCCCGTGTCTCTCAGGTGAGCGGTTTCAGTTCAGTTTCAGTTCCCCGTGTCTCTCAGGTGAGCGGTTTCAGTTCGGTTTCGGTTCCCCGTGTCTCTCAGGTGAGTGGTTTCAGTTCCCCGTGTCTCTCAGGTGAGCGGTTTCGGTTCGGTTTCAGTTCCCCGTGTCTCTCAGGTGAGTGGTTTCAGTTCCCCGTGTCTCTCAGGTGAGCGGTTTCGGTTCGGTTTCGGTTCCCCTTGTCTCTCAGGTGAGCGGTTTCGGTTCGGTTTCACTTACCTGTCGTCACAGTTCCCGTGCAGCAGTGACTTGGCGTAAGCGTCCAGGCTCTTGCCCGGATCCTCTCCCAGCATGCCCTGCTCCCCGTCGTCGAGGGAGACGAAGAACGCAGCCTTTTCAATGATGTCGAGGGACTGGCGATTCCGCCCTGACCTGAAGTAGCTCTTCCGAGCTTTCGCCCAGGGAACCCTGAGAGAGAGAGAGGAGAGAGAGAAAGAGGAGAGAGAGAGGAGAGGGGAGAGAGAGGAGAGAGAGGGGAGAGAGAGGAGAGAGAGAGGAGAGAAAGAGGAGAGAGGATAGAGGAGACAGAGAGGAGAGAGGAGAGGAGAGGGGAGAGTGAGAGAAAGGGGAAGAGGGGGAGAAAGGGAGAGAAAGAGAGTGCTTCACTGTTCTCTCACTGGTTTGGTTACTGGTTCTCTGTTCTCTCACTGGTTTGGTTACTGGTTCTCTGTTCTCTCACTGGTTTGGTTACTGGTTCTCTGTTCTCTCACTGGTTTGGTGACTGGTTCTCTGTTCTCTCACTGGTTTGGTGACTAGTTCACTGTTCTCTCACTGGTTTGGTTACTGGTTCTCTGTTCTCTCACTGGTTTGGTTACTGGTTCTCTGTTCTCTCACTGGTTTGGTGACTGGTTCTCTGTTCTCTCACTGGTTTGGTGACTGGTTCTCTGTTCTCTCACTGGTTTGGTGACTGGTTCACTGTTCTCTCACTGGTTTGGTTACTGGTTCTCTGTTCTCTCACTGGTTTGTTCCCTCACCTCTCTCCCGCGGTCAGTGCGGCCAGCTTCTCTTCCCCAGGCTGCGGGTCACTGTCGTCGTCCAGGATGTGTTGAATCTGAGTCTCGATCTCCCGCGGCGACAGGAGCCGGCCCCCGTGATACACCCAGACTCTCCAGAACCGACCACGATGAAACACAGCCACGTGCTTACTGTCAGAGAAGTGCTGGAGAGAGTCTGAGAGAGAGGAGAGAGAAGAGTGAGAGAGGAGAGGAGAGAGAGAGAGAGAGAGAGAGAGAGAGGAGAGGAGAGAGAGAGAGGAGAGGAGAGAGAGGAGAGAGGAGAGGAAGAGAGAGGAGAGAGAGGAGAGAGAGGAGAGAGAAGAGAGGAGAGGAGAGAGAAGAGAGGAGAGAGAGAGAGAGAGAGAGGAGAGAGAGAGAGGAGAGGAGAGGAGAGAGAAGAGAGGAGAGGACAGAGGAGAGAGAGGAGAGAGACAGAGAAAGGTAAATCCTAGGGATGGGCAGGTATGAATCCGTACAGAAAGAGGGAGAGAGAAAGGATTGCTGACTAACCGCGAACAGGGGATGGGGATAACCGGACAGGGGGGGGAGATAGGCGGGTTGGAGCGGAACAGCCGTGAGTCTCCAATCCCCTCTTCGTCTCGAATTATAGATCACCTCGACACAAAGAGAGAGAAACTTACGCCGTCCAGGATTCGATGAGGAGAAGAGAGATGTAGAGGAGGTAAGAGAGCTACCGAGGATGACGGTATAGGAGAGAAGTGAGATATGAGGATGTGATTGTTAAGGGAGAGAGGCGAGAGAGAGAGGAGGAGGCGGGATCTAGGCATTCCGATTTCTCTATCCGGAATGAGAGAGAGGAGAGTTTCTAGAGGAGGGGGGAGTAGGGGGACGCTACTTGGCCGAGAGAGCATGCGAGAGGAGGAGAGTTGGAGCCGTCTATGAGAGGAGGCGAGACGAGAGGGGAAGAGAAGGGTAAGAAAGATTGAAAAGAAAATGAAACACATCTCTATCACCTATAGAGAGAGGAGAGAGAGAGAGAGAGAAAGAGAGAGAAGAGGAGAGAGGAGAGAAGTGAGAGAGGAGAGGAGAGAGAGAGAGGAGAGAGAGAGGAGAGAGAGAGGGAGAGGAGAGAGAGAGAGAGAGAGGAGAGAGGAGAGAGAGAGAGAGGGAGAGAGGAGAGAGAGGAGAGGGGAGAGGAGAGAGAGGAGAGAGGAGAGAGAGAGGAGAGAGGAGAAGAGAGGGAGGAGAGAAAAAAAACAAGGAATGTCTATGAGACAAACCTTAACCTGAACAGAGCGACCCTTAGAGTGACAGAGAGAGATAAGAAAGAGAAAGACAGGAAAACAAGAAAGAACCCCGCCCACTATGAGACACTGAGACGGACAGAGACACACAGACTTGTGTCCTGGGGGAGACATTTCCCTGCTGCACAGGCAGTGGAGGGGACAAAAAAAAAAACTCTCCTCTTCTCAAACCCTAACAGTAAACGTTCAGAGTGACTCTAAATCAACAATTAGCAAAAACCAACTATACTAACTGTGAAAGCACTTTGTGTTTTCCTCTCCTCCTCCTCTCTCCTCCTCTCTCTCTCCTCCTCTTCTCTCTCTCTCCTCTCTCTCTCTCTCCTCTCTCCTCTCCTCTCTCTCTCTCTCCTCTCTCTCTCTCTCTCCTCTCTCTCTCCTCTCCCTCCTCTCTCTCTCCCCCTCCTCTTCTCTCTCTCTCTCTCTCTCTCTCTCCTCTCTCTCTTCCTCTCTCTCTCTTCCTCTCTCTCTTCCTCTCTCTCCTCTCTCTCTCTCTCCTGTCTCCTCTCCAGGTATTCTGCAGGTGTTGAACATTCGCTCCCACTGAGCTGAACAGAGAGGGATGATTGTGCCGGGAACCATACTCTGTGAGAGGAGGAG
This sequence comes from Polyodon spathula, assembly GCF_017654505.1. Lineage (NCBI taxonomy): Eukaryota > Metazoa > Chordata > Actinopteri > Acipenseriformes > Polyodontidae > Polyodon > Polyodon spathula. The sequence goes on from NC_054578.1 coordinate 1,481,602, forward strand.
GAGAGAGAGAGGAGAGAGAGAGGAAAGGAGAGAGAGGAGAGGAGAGGAGAGAGAGAGGGATGGGGATAAAAAAACAAAAGGGATGGTATAAAAAATAAAAACTACAACACCGACGATGAAAAGACAGACGCACAGTGAATACCCCCTCCCCTCCCCTCCCCTCTGCTCACTGGTTTCAGCTCCTCTCTGTTCAGTTTTCTCCGGTACAGCAGAAAGGCGTGGATTGCATTTCCTGCTCTCGCTGCGGCGATGGGGGTTGGAGTAACATACAGGAAATCCTGAGAGAGAGAGAGAGAGAGAGAGAGAAGAGAGGAGAGACAGAGAGAGAGGAGAGAGGAGAGAGAGAGTGGAGAGAGAGGAGAGAGGAGAGGAGAGTAGGAAGGGAAGTGAGAGGAGGAGGAGAGAGGAATGGAGAGAAGAAGAGTGAAAGGAGAGAGGAAAGAGAGGAGGAGGAAACAGGGGACGAGGAGATCTTGAGTTCCCTCTAACTCTCTCTCTCTCTCTCTCTCTCTCTCGACTCTCTCCAGGACTCTAGAGAAGAAGGAGAAGGTGATATAGAGTCTAATACCAGCGAAGAGAGGGTTAGCTGTTGAGTCATGATGGGACTACTCTCCTCTCAGAGAGAGATGAGAGGGACCCACCAGTCACTCACCTGAGAGAGGGGCGAACAATAACACCACCATCACCATTATCATTACTATCATCATTCATCATAGTGAGTCAATCAGCCCTTATCATGATAGTACGATCATCATAGTATGCTATCAGTCATGTAAGATCGTAGTAGTAGTACTCTCTCAGTGATATTGACTCTCTCATCAACATTACTATCATCATCAACATTACTATCATCATCATCATTACCATCATCATCAACATTACTATCATCATCATCATTACTATCATCATCATTACTATCATCATCATTACTATCATCATCAACATTACTATCATCATCAACATCATTACTATCATCATTATCATTACTATCATCATCATCATTACTATCATCATCAACATCATTACTATCATCATCATCATTACCATCATCATCATCATTATCATCATCATCATTACTATCATCATCATCATTACTATCATCATCATCATTACTATCATCATCAACATCATTACTATCATCATCATCATTACCATCATCATCATCATTACTATCATCATCAACATTACTATCATCATCATTACATCATTACCATCATCTATCATCATCATCATCATTACCATCATCATCAACATTACTATCATCATCATCATCATTATCATTACTATCATCATCATCATTATCATTACTATCATCATCATCACTATCATTATCATTACTATCATCATCATTACTATCATCATCATTACATCATCATCATCATTACTATCATCATCATCATTACTATCATCATCATCATCATCTATTACTATCATCATCATCATTCATCATCATCATCATCATCATCATCACCATCATCATCATCATCATCATCATTATCATTACTATCATCATCATTACTATCATCATCATCATTACTATCATTATCATTACTATCATCATCATTACTATCATTATCATTACTATCATCATCATCACTATCATCATCATTACTATCATCATCATCACTATCATCATCATCATCATCATTACTATCATCATTATCATTACTATCATCATCATCATTACTATCATCATCATCATTACTATCATCATCATATTACTATCATCATCATTACTATCATCATCAACATTACTATCATCATTATCATTACTATCATCATCATCATTACCATCATCATCATTACTATCATCATCAACATCATTACTATCATCATCATCATTACCATCATCATCAACATTACTATCATCATCAACATCATTACTATCATCATCATCATTACCATCATCATCAACATTACTATCATCATCATCATTACTATCATCATCATCATTACTATCATCATCATCATTACTATCATCATCATCATATCATCATCATTACTATCATCATCATCATCATTATCATTACTATCATCATCATTACTACTCATCATCATCACTATCATTATCATTACTCATCATCATCATCATCATTATCATTACATCATATCATTACTATCATCATCATCATTACCATCATCATCATCATTACTATCATCATCATCATTACTATCATCATCATCATTACTATCATCATCAACATCATTATCATCATCATTACATCATCATCATCATCATCATCATCATTACTATCATCATCAACATTACTATCATCATCATCATTACTATCATCATCATCATTACATTACTATCATCATCATTACTATCATCATCATTATCATCATCATCATCATCATTATCATTACTATCATCATCATCATTACTATCATCATCATCATTACTATCATCATCATCATTACTATCATCATCATCATTACTATCATCATCATCATTACCATCATCATCATCATTACCATCATCATCATTATTATCATCATCATCATCATTACTATCATCATCATCATTACTATCATCATCATTACTATCATCATCATCATCATCATCATCATTACTATCATCATCATCATTACTATCATCATCATCATTACTATCATCATTATCATTACTATCATCATCATCATTACTATCATCATCATCATTACTATCATCATCATTATTACTATCATCATCAACATTATATCATCATCATCATCATTACCATCATCATCATTATCATTACTATCATCATCATCATTACTATCATCATCATCATTACATCATCATCATCATTACTATCATCATCATCATCATTATCATTACTATCATCATCATCATTACCATCATCATTAACATCATCATCATCATTATCATCATCATCATTACTATTATCATTATCATCATCAACATCATTACTATCATCATCATCATTACCATCATCATCATCATTACTATCATCATCATCATTACTATCATCATCATCATTACCATCATCATCATTACCATCATCATCAATCATTACTTATCATCATCATCATTACTATCATCATCATCATTACTATCATCATCATCATCACTATCATTATCTATCATCATCATCATATCATTATCATTACTATCATCATCATCACTATCATCATATCATTACTATCATCATCATCATTATCATTATCATTACTATCATCATCATCATATCATTATCATTACTATCATCATCATCATTACTATCATCATTATCATTACTATCATTACTATCATCATTATTACTATCATCATCATCATTACCATCATCATCATCACCATTGATCATCAGGATTACTATCATCATCATCATTACTATCAGGTGAGAATCATCACTCATTACCATCAGTCATTATCAATCAGCGAACGGAATCATTACTATCGTTTAGGGTTGAGGGAGGATTAGGGTCAGTGTTGAGGGGGGGGTGAGGGAGGGAGGGTTAGGGTCAGTGTTGAGGGAGGGAGGGTTAGGTTTAGGGTTGAGGGAGGATTAGGGTCAGTGTTGAGGGAGGGGGTGAGGGAGGGAGGGTTAGGGTCAGTGTTGAGGGAGGGAGGGTTAGGTTTAGGGTTGAGGGAGGATTAGGGTCAGTGTTGAGGGAGGGGGTGAGGGAGGGAGGGTTAGGGTCAGTGTTGAGGGAGGGAGGGTTAGGTTTAGGGTTGAGGGAGGATTAGGGTCAGTGTTGAGGGAGGGGGTGAGGGAGGGAGGGTTAGGGTCAGTGTTGAGGGAGGGAGGGTTAGGTTTAGGGTTGAGGGAGGATTAGGGTCAGTGTTGAGGGAGGGGGTGAGGGAGGGAGGGTTAGGGTCAGTGTTGAGGGAGGGAGGGTTAGGGTTAGGGTTGAGGGAGGATTAGTGTTGTGTTGAGGGAGGGGGGTCAGTCCCTCCCAATGCAGGGGGGGGGGGTCACACTCACGTAGTTGGCTGCCCACAGTGCTTTCAGTCTCAGGTACCACTGCAGCTTGGGCCCCAGGCCCCTCTCGAAGTCCTTGCTCAGGGCCGACATGCGCTGGAACTGAGAGTCATCCAGCAAGGGCCGGACAGACTCCAGATACTGAGAGAGGAGAGAGAGAGGAGAGAGAGAAAGAGAGAAGAGATAGGAGAGAGGAGAGAGAGAGAGAGAGAGAGAGAGAGGAGAGAGAGAGAGAGAGAGAGAGAGAGAGAGAGGAGAGAGAGAAGAGAGGAGAGGAGAGAAAGAGAGGGAGATTGTTTTAGTATAATGCTAAACTAAATATCTCTCCCCCCCCTCTCCCCCTCTCTTACTCTCTTCATGGTGTCCTGGATGCCTGGTACTGGCAGGTGTGGGAGGCAGGACTGGTAGCTGTACAGGAGAGGTTTCCTGCCAGAGAACAAGCGAACCAAACCCTGAGAAGAGAAGAGACGACAAACCCGTCACACTGACCCGGGTTGAGAGGCTGGGAATGCACTAGCAGAGGCTGGGAAATGCTAGTCAAGGCTGGGAAAGACTAGTTCAGGTTGGTAAGAGGCCAGTGAAAGGTTTGTAAAGCCTCAGAGAGGCGCGTGAAGGTTCAGAGAGGTGCTTGAAGGTTCAGGGAGGCGTGTGAAGGTTCAGGGAGGCGCGTGAAGGTTCAGGGAGGCGCGTGAAGGTTCAGGGAGGCGCGTGAAGGTTCAGGGAGGCGCGTGAAGGTTCAGGGAGGCGTGTGAAGGTTCAGGGAGGCGCGTGAAGGTTCAGGGAGGCGCGTGAAGGTTCAGGGAGGCGCGTGAAGGTTCAGGGAGGCGGTGAAGGTTCAGGGAGGCGTGTGAAGGTTCAGCCGTGATACGAGAGGAGCTGCTTCAGAACGAACCTCATCAACAAAATCAACAGCAGCCACAACAGCGTGGAGAAGAGGAGAGCGCTGAGAACAGTCCAGCCGTGATACGAGAGGAGCTGCTTCAGAACGAACCTCATCAACAGAGAGGAGAGAGCAGAGAGAGGAGAGGGAGGAGAGGAGAGGAGAGAGGAGAGAGAGAGAGGAGAGAGAGAGGAGAGGAGAGGAGAGAGAGAGAGAGAGGAGAGAGAGGAGAGAGAGAGAGAGGAGAGAGAGAGAGAGAGGAGAGAGAGGAGAGAGGAGAGAGAGAGAGAGAGAGGAGAGAGAGAGGAGAGAGAGACAGAGAGAGAGAGAGAGAGGAGAGAGAGAGGAGAGAGAGAGAGGAGGAGATAGAGCGACGAGGAGAGGAGGATAGAGAGAGAAGGAGAGAGACGGAGAGAGAGAGAGAGAGAAGAGAGGAGAGAGAGGAGAGGAGAGGAGAGAGAGAGAGAGAGCGGAGAAAGAGGAGGAGAGAGAGAGGAGGAGAGAGATAGAGAGAGCAGAGAGGAGGAGAGAGAGGAGAGAGATGAGAGAGGAGAAAGGAGAGAGGAGAGAGAGGAGAGGAGAGAGGAGAGAGGAGAGAGAAAGAGCGAAGAGAGAGGAGAGAGCGGACAGAGAGAGAGAGGAGAGGGGAGAGAGGGAAAATAGAGGAGAGAAGGAGAGAGAGAGAGGAGAGGGGAGAGAGGGGAGAGAGGAGAGAAGAGAGGAGAGGAGAGGAGAGAGAGATAGAGAGGAGAGAGAAAGATGAGAGAGGAGAGAGAGAGAGAGAGAGAGAGAGAGAGAGAGAGAGAGAGAGAGAGAGGGGAAAGGGTTAGGGTTCAGTTTAGGGATGCTGTATTGTATTGTATTGTATTGTTACCTGGCTGGCAGGCACTCCTGTATCTTCTCTATCAGAGAGGAGGGTTAGGGTTCAGGTTAGGGATGCTGTATTGTACTGTTACCTGGCTGGCAGGTGTTCCTGTATCTTCTCTATCAGTCCCATCGATGGGTCGCTCCTTGTGTACATGGTGGCCAGGATCGCTATGACAACGAAGAGCCAGCTGGAGGGGCTGGCGGGGTAGACCCCCGTGATCACACTGTTCTGAAACCACCAATACAGGGAATACAATCAATAGACCGTCAATACAATCAATACACCATCAACAGAATCAATATAATCACTATACCATCAATAGACCATCAATACAAACAACACACCATCAATACAATCAACACACCATCAATACACCATCAATACACCATCAATACAATCAACACACCATCAACACACCATCAATACAATCAACACACCATCAACACACCATCAATACACCATCAATACACCATCAATACACCATCAACACACCATCAATACACCATCAATACAATCAACACACCATCAATACAATCAACACACCATCAATACACCATCAATACAATCAACACACCATCAATACAATCAACACACCATCAATACACCATCAATAGACCATCAATACCATCAATAGACCATCAATACAATCAACACACCATCAATACAATCAACACACCATCAATACACCATCAATACAATCAACACACCATCAATACACCATCAATACAATCAACACACCATCAATACACCATCAATAGACCATCAATACAATCAACACACCATCAACAGAATCAATATAATCACTATACCATCAATAGACCATCAATACAATCAACACACCATCAATACACCATCAATACAATCAACACACCATCAATACACCATCAATACACCATCAATACACCATCAATACAATCAACACACCATCAACACCATCAATCAATCACACACCATCAATACACCATCAATACACCATCAATACACCATCAATACACCATCAATACAATCAACACACCATCAACAGAATCAATATAATCACTATACCATCAATAGACCATCAATACAATCAACACACCATCAATACACCATCAATACAATCAACACACCATCAATACACCATCAATACAATCAACACACCATCAATACAATCAACACACCATCAATACACCATCAACACACCATCAACACACCATCAATACACCATCAATACACCATCAATACACCATCAATACAATCAACACACCATCAATACACCATCAATACAATCAACACACCATCAATACACCATCAATACAATCAACACACCATCAATACACCATCAATACACCATCAATACACCATCAATACACCATCAATACAATCAACACACCATCAATACACCATCAATACACCATGTTACCTTGACTCTCGTCAGCCTCTTCCTCCAGGATCTCAGTCCTGACAGGTAGATTTGTCTCAGAGCTTCGTGGCTGAGCTGCAGATCGATTCCCTCGGGGGTGAGAGTGAATTGGAACGCCACAGCCTGGTGAGCTTCTGCCATGACGGAGAGAACGAGAGAGAGGAGGAGGAGGAGGAGGAGGAGGAGAGGAGGAGGCTGAGGAGAGAGGAGAGAGAGATGAGGATTTCGTGGACAGCTTTGAAGACCTGTTTTAAAAACTGGAGGGCGGGGGGGGGTGGGACGAGCGAAACGAGGAAGACAAGCCCCCCCTCCGCTGACAGCAAACTGCGTTCAAGCCCAATCAATCAATCGCAGGTCGTCAAGGGTAACCAGAGCCCCGGTCTCTGTGTGAAAGCTGCAGGATTCTGCGTGGTTCTGGCAAACTACACACACAGTACTGTGATATTTTGTTCTGTGATATTTTATAATGAGAAGGGCGCCCCCTACTGCCTTGCAAGTGCCACAGACTTCAAAATGAATTGAAACCCTGGAGAGAGAGAGAGAGAGAGAGAGAGAGAGAGAGAGAGAGAGAGAGGAGAGAGCTAGAAA